>NW_019104234.1:28075-41921 GCF_001856785.1 Myzus persicae
AAAATGACCTAGCAAAATCTAGCAAAACAATAGCAATATTTCGGTACCACTCTCGAGCCGATCGGACAATGTGCCGGTGCTGAGCCATTTTCCATTTTCCGGGTTACTGGAAAAACCAAAGTATAGCAAATTCCAAAAATGACCTAGCAAAATCTAGCAAAACAATAGCAATATTTCGGTACCACTCTCGAGCCGATCGGACAATGTGCCGGTGCTGAGCCATTTTCCATTTTCCGGGTTACTGGAAAAACCAAAATATAGCAAAATCCAAAAATGACCTAGCAAAATCTAGCAAAACAATAGCAATATTTCGGTACCACTCTCGAGCCGATCGGACAATGTGCCGGTGCTGTGTCAAGTTGGCACCAGCATATTTGTATTTGGACTTACACTTAAACGGGACCCTAGCAAATTCTGAAAATGGCCTAGCAAAATCTAGCAAATTCCTAGCAATTTTTTGATGGCAGAATTACAGTCCTAGCATATTGTGCCGGTGCCAACTTGACGGACATATTTACAACAGTGAACTAATTTATAATAATAAACATTATTCATTACTAATATTTAGGTTCAACTATATAAATTCTCGTAGACGGTAAATTAAATTTGCAAATGGTAATTATATTATCTAGTATATACAAAAAAAAAAATTCACCATCCACGGCTTAGAGCCCCCCAAGTCGTGGCACCCCTAGGCTATAGCCTAGGTAGCCTAGTCCTAAATCCGGCCCTGACAAAACCATTGCTCGTAGTTCTCCGTATTTCATTGGCCGCCAATATTATTGCCGCCAAAATACGAAATTTCATTATTTATTATCGTATTTAACGATAATGTAACAATTGAAAGTTTATTTGTTAATTGTTTCGATTTCATTTAACATTTTTTCAACCCAATTTTAAAATGCCAAAGTGTGTATTCGAAGGTTGTCCCAGTGTCTGTAGGAAAAAATGAGTTTTCTTGAACAAAACAATAGTGTTGCATAGATTCCCCAAAGGGCCAAAGATGATGAAATGGGGTTGTTGTGGCAAAAACAAATTAACAAAGATAAAATCAATTTTGATTCTGGTATTAATGGTTTTTTTATTCACTTCTATTTACTATACCTTCAACTTTTAAGTACATAAAATTATGTTACACTTGGCCGCTCATTTCTTATAGGCGGTAACTGCAATGCCAAACACCCGCAATGGGGTTATTGGACCGATAACACTAGGGGTCGGTTGCTTCAAAATATTATACTGAACACAAGAATTACATTCATATCTCCTCCGGGACCTACCTACTGGCCTTCCCACCAAAACTGGCACCCCGATATTTTAGATTTTTTTCTCACAACAATCCCAAGGCACATTACTCATTCCATAAAAAATCTAGCAGATCCAGCACGTGACCACAGTTCAGTTCTTCTCAATCTGAATTGTGAAATTTACTACAATCCTCCCCGTCCCTCCTTAGCGAAAGGACCAGTCAATTGGAGTTCTTTTTCAAAAAATCTAGAAAATGCCACTAACCTTAAAATCTCACTCAAATCAACCGACCAAATCGATGAAGTAACGCAAAACCTAACGACCTCAATCCAAACTGCCGTTTTTAAAGCATCGTATGTCACAAATACACCTGACAACTCAAAACATAATATCCTTCCTCCCCAAATCTAAAAATTAATAGTAAAAAAAATAAGGGTTCGCTCGTTGTGGCAAAGATCCAACCTGCCTTCTGACAAACGACTATTAAATAACCTATCAAATTTAATCAAAAAACTCATCATAAAACACAAATCCAACTTTTTCCAAGAAAAATTTCAATCAGTAAATTCTAATGACGCTTCTCTATGGAGAACTACTAAAAATATTCTCAAAATCAAAGAACAAGCTACAACGCTCAATGGTCCAAATGGAGAGTTAGCGATCTCTGACAAAGATAAAGCTGAACTTTTTGGAACCCATCTCTCAAATATATTTACGCCACATTCTAATGTTAATCCTGAATCTACACACCTTGACAATATTGCCAGATTTCTTGATAGTCCTTTACGAATGCTTCTCCCAGCAAAATACACAACCCCAAATGAAATCAAACACTTAATTAGCAAACTAAAGCCAAGGAAGTCACCTGGATACGACTTACCCAATAAAATTCTATTACTTCTCACATTTATTTATAATTCCATGTTAAGACTCTCTCACTTCCCTCAAATCTTTAAATTTTCTATAGTAATACTTATACATAAACCTGGTAAACCCTCATACCTGCCGTCATCCTATAGACCTATAAGTCTACTACCAGTCTTAGCTAAACTGTTCGAGAAAATTATCATCAAAAGAATTAGACCACTTATTCATTCAAACAATATAATACCCCACACACAATTTGGCTTCAGGACATTTCACTCGACAATACATCAAATACACAGAATTACTGATAAAATTCAAACTTCATTCGAAAATAAAGAATACTGTCCAGGAGTTTTTCTAGATGTGGCCCAAGCCTTTGACAGGGTTTAGCAAGATGGCCTCCTATACAAGTTAAAATTATTTCTACCAGCTCCCTACTATTTAATAATCCAATCCTACCTCTGTGATCGCACATTTGCAGTTCGACAGGGCGACTCAATATCCTCCTACTATTCAATCTCTGCCGGTGTTCCACAAAGAAGTGACTTATCACCCGATTTATTTAACATATATACATCAGATATTCAGATATTCCAAAAACAGCAACCATAGCCAGTGTTGAGTTCAGATAGCAAAAATAACATCTAGATAAATATTAGATTACTAGCTAAATCAATATCTAGATTAATATCAAGATAGAATATTCAATTTTTATCTAGATAAATATGTAGATAAAATTTTTTCATCTAGATTTATATCTTACACTAGTTAATTTGTATTAATGCTTGACATGTTATTGGATTCTTGGTTGAGTAATAGATTAAGGGATGCAAACCAGGAAGGCTCGTTTTGTGTCAAAAATATATTATCTAATGAATAAATATACATATAAAATATTTAAATACCTATATATTATATTTAGCATACAGTAGGTACCAATTTCAACGTATAACAAAATATCAAATAACCAAAATCATGGTTAATTACTAATTAACATATATTTTCTGGTTTAAAAAACTAGTTTATATTTTTTACATAACATTCAAACTGCAAATTAAAATAAGTACAAAAAAAAAATTATAACAAGTAAAAAATCTTTTGTTCCTTTTGAAAATATTAATTATATAATAAAACATAAATGATTTATTAAAACAACATACGACTCGTACAACTATAAATACTAATAATATTTTAATTGTTAAACAAATAAATTATAATGATATGTCGCTTGTTTAGTTCTTTGACTTGCAACATAGTAACATCTCAAACGTTTTGTCTCCTAGACGATTTCTCCTGTGTGTTAATACTTGGATTGCTCCACTAAACAGGCGTTCCACTGGAGCTGAAGACGGAATAGTTGTGTTGTATTTTAAGAACACTTGTTTAACTATGGGATAATCTTCTAAAACACTAAATTCTTTTTTGGGAGAATTTAAGAACGTCAAAGCCTGTACACAAGAAAAGTTTGTAATTCTTGATTCATCAGCAGAGTATCCATTATTAGTGTGTTCATACAAACATGAGTAAAATTCCTGGTCACTATCATCACTGTCTTCATTATCACTAGCTACAGCCGTTTTTTTTTTTGATATCACTCATATTAGTATACATTTCATTGCACTCAGTCAAAAAAAGTTTTTTGCACAACTCAATGTATCGAACAGGAATCCAACTTAATTTGAACTTAGGATGACTAATTGATGCAATGACAAAACATTTACTTTTGGGCAAGGACAAATCAAATAAATAGGCAAACCTTTGTTCTAAACTTTGAACTACTTTAATACATAATTGTCTACAGTATTTTAAATTTGTTAACGCTATTAAAGTGCGGCGTAAAACTAAAATAATAGGTGCAACATAGCCCAAGAAACCTTTTTTTTCACATTGCATCTTGTCCAAAGAAATTGTTAAAGATTCCATTACGTTACAGTACTCCGTCAAGAAATCCCATTCATTTGCCTTTAATTTTGTTAAACGTAATTCTTCAAATGCTTTAATAATTTCAGTTTTATGAGCCAGTACCTTTTTAGCTGCATCGAATAACGAGTTCCACCTTGTCATAATAGGTACTGGAAATTTGCAACCACATATCTCAAACACTTTGTCAGATGCAACCGTGCTCCTACTTAATAAATTCCAAAAGCTTTGCAATTTTTTAAATGACGATTCAGACATTTTATTGTATTTACTATCATCAATTGAAGAAATATCACGTGTTACTATCAAATTTAAACTATGGGCACAGCAAGTAATATGTGATGGCAGAGAAAAATTATCGTTCACTGCGTCCGATATAACTGGAGTTGAGAGTACCTCATCGACATCTATCAAATTTAAGTTTGTATCTTCATCGTCAGCTGTATCAGTACTACAGCTACCAGTATCACTATCTTCATTGAAATTGCCAAAAGTATAAGAATTTCCCTGATGTACATCAGGTAAAGGTTTAGAAAATGTCTTAAATGATTTACTAAAATTACTGGCGTTGTCTGTGACAGTATGAGTAATTTTTGAATGGTCCAATTTGTATGTTTCAGTTATATCAGTCATCATCTCAGCAATATTAATGTAGTTATGGCTTCCTTTCATTCTTCTACATACTAAAATATATGAATTTCGTTCATATGTAGAATCATTTATCATATGGCACGTCATACCTATATAAAAAAATGAATTTATAATAATCCAATTTTAAGTTGCTTATTAAATGTATATGTATAATAATATAATACCTACAACAATACCATACCACAAATAGTTAAAAAATGTTATTAAGTATTACCATCGATTACACATAATATTATAATATAGTACACATAGTGTATTATACTATGTACTATAATCATTGGAATTACTTATTCACAAGTTGGTAAAAATGTCTAAATCAATTTGGTAATTTTATTGAAGTTTTACTAGGTAAATGTAGGTACAGTATAATTAAAAAAAAAATATAATTATAATATATTTACCCATAAAGCTTTTATTATTTGAGCTCCAAATGTCCGCAGTTGTACAAATATAATTATGATTTTGTATTAAATCTGTTATCATTTGCACAATGCACATATAATGCATATCTGGATTTTAATTGAGCTTTGATTTGAATTCTGTTTGGTAAAATAGAAGTATCTTTAATGCCAATAAGTCCCATGATTAATTCTCGAAAGCTACGTTTTTCGCATGTAATCAGAGGTCTCATTTCATTAATTATGTAATTAAATACCAACTCATTCATCTGAAACAAAATAGTTTTTTTACTTATCTATTAGACAATTTAAACTTAATATTGAAAATTTTGTAATGTGCCAGAACAGATTAACCTGAAAACTATTATTTTTATAAAATCCACTAGGGAATTTAATAAACTCTTTATTATATATAAATCCTTAGCTTTTAAACAATCTATAAAACACCAACCCACTAAATTCTGGTTAAGTTATAATGTGAGTAAGGCAACTCAAATATTGAAAAATATTTATTAGTTCAAATTTTAGGTGGGTTAGTCTAACTCATTGAAAATTAGTTATTCACTTTAATCTGAATCTTTTTAAACTAGATTATACCGTGTTCAATTTGTAATAGAAAAGATTATCAGTAGCCTGATATTTTAAACTAAAATTACCTATGATTCAAATGTATTTTTGAGGACCAAAAGCTAAGAAAATGTCTTCTGTAAATATAGAAATTAATTGACCTTTAAAAAATTAATAGAACATATTTCCAAAATAATAAATAGATAATTTAAATTTTACATTTGATTTATAATTATTTTAATTATTTTAAAGGTTTTCTTCATTTATTGTACTAATACATAAATGTTGTAGTTAAACGTTAATTGCATAATTTGACAAAACTACATAAAAAAATTATCATTGTCTTTATAACTTAATTACTCATATTTGTTACTTTAAGTTCAATAAAATAATATTAATATAATTAATAACTAGGTTAAAACGTTAAATTACCTTTTCCTTAGACACTTTTTTAGTAGAATCATATATTTTAGTTTGAATTAAGGTAGACGAGGTTGATTCAATCTTTTTCTTTCTTGCATCTTCAACTTTTGACATTAAAAAGATATGTTGACTCTAAACAAATATAAAAATTAATAATAAATTGAATAGATAAGTCAAAAACACTTATATAATAAACAAAAAAATACTTTTCAAAACTATTATTTCATAAATCCAATTTGATTAATATTCGAAATATCAAAGTATAGGTAGCTAGGTAGTTACCTATATTCTTTTTGAATTTTTTTATGTAGTAATTTTACAAAAAAATTTATAAAAATTAATTTATTAGAACAAATATTATGAAAACTTACCTTAATATGACTTAATAAGTTGCCACTTGAAGTTGTGTATGCAGTAATGATTTTGTGACAGTTTTGACAAGAAGCCTTGATTTTGTCACCATTTATCGACACCAGTTTATAAACTGTATCAAATAAATACTGAAATTTAAGTTCTGGCAATGGTGCAGGAACATCAACAGCAGGTGGAGGTGGGTCATCGACATTTTCTAGACAAATTCTTTTATTGGGCGTTGAAGACGTTATACTTAAAAAACGATCCATATTGGCAGTAAACAAGAAAAACTTGAAAAAAACAAGAAAGTTCACGAAACGAAGTTGTAAATAACAATGAAATTAATCAACACTCATCAGTCTGTGCTGTATAGGGAGTCGCAATAGTAGTAGCCACTAGTCAGTCCCGCGGATTATAAATGTATAACCACAAACTATTATCAAATTGATTAAATGAGTGTGACCACGACTGACCAAAGTATAGTCTAGTGAGTAGTGACTAGTATCTGGTAAAGAAATTAAATTAAAGTGCAAATATTATTATTTATAACATCCAATTGGGAATTGGTATTGTCAATACAAAATAGATGTGCGTGTGTATTCTTGCCGGTCGAGAACTATTTTTAGTTTTTTCCACATTATTTACTGATCGACGGGACATTATCGTGGGGTATAACAGCTTGTATTGATATACGACCTCGACAGCGTCTGCGGTCGGCGTACGGGTGTTATTGTTAATTCGATAATAATGAATCGTCATTAAACATACTTGCGTAGTATCATATTATTATAATATTTGATGGAAAATGACTAAATGAAAAATGTGCATTATAAAACGAGATTTATCTAGATATTTATGTAGATTTCCATAACTTAAATCTTAGATACCATTTAGATATTATATAATTTATTCATCTAGATAAGATAAAGGTACTTAATTTTCATCTAGATAAATTATCTAGATAAATGTATCTAGATACAACTCAACACTGACCATAGCAACTTATGCAGATGATACAGCTATACTCTCCTCCAATCCAGACCCTATTTTATCTTCAAACTATCTTCAAAATCACCTCAATTTAATAAACACCTGGACAACCAAGTGGAAAATTCTAATAAATCCCGATAAATCTTTCCAAGTGCCATTTACACTGTGTAAACACAACCTACCCGCGCTCCAACTTCAAGGAGTCGAGTTTCCTTCGTCGAATCATGTAAAAGACTTGGGAATTTTACTAGACAAAAGATTTACAAGGGGACCTCATCTAAAGTCCAAACGTAAAATCCTTAACTACCGCCTTCATCTACTCAGGCCGATTCAAATCCAAACTATCAATACACACAAAGTCCACATTGTATAAATCTCTGCTTAGACCCATCTGGGCGTACGGTATGCAAATCTGGGGATGTGCCAAACCTTCCCATGTCCGCATTATCCAAGCTTCCCAGTCCATAACTCTCCGGCTAATAGCCTCGGCCCCATGGTACGTAACAAATGAAACCCTACATAATGATTTGAGAATTCCAAAAGTTGACCAATTAGCTAAATTATACTATAACAGATTTCACTCCAAACTGCAACACCATCCCAATCCTTTAGTCACTCACCTAGCATCACGTACTCTTCCTGACAACCCACCACGCCGACTTAAAATAAATTGGTGCCGTGTCATATTAAATAAATGAACAAAAAATAAATTACTAGAGGGTACTATCGCTGGATGATTTCCCTCATCATGTGCCTCATGTGTATTTTTATTATGTATATAGGGTTATATCAATTATCCATTTTACTTATTGTATCATGTAAATATAGATTGTAAATTGTCTTACAGTAAAAAAAAAAAGACTTGTTAAAAGTGGGATAATAAATTATTCAATTTGTTTGTCCGAAACACCTGGAGAAAAATTGTCCTTGTTTATTTTATTCCACGAGATCTGGAATCTTTTAAAAATAAGAATTTTTTTAGCTGATGGTTTTTTTAATTTTTCCTCATAACGCTTCGTAAAATTATTTTATAAATATGTCTGCATGGAAAATAAAATAATTTTATCTCTCGTAAACATTTATTATTAGACATTATTAAACTCAAAATATTAACAACAGTGTACAAGACTATGAAACATAAGTACAAAACAACAAATTAAACTTATCTGCGGGCAAACAGTGAACAGTGAACATTCGTTGAATGACAGCAAAAGGTACAATACTATTAAATCTAAACGGATTTTGTAATTTCATCTTTATATTATAACCACAGTAATTGACCGAAATCGATTATATTATAATTTAATAATTATATGATGGATTATTTTCGAGATAAACATAGTGTTAAGATTAACATTATTAATACATGCTTTTTATACAAATATAATAACTACTTCAATCTTATTAATATTTATTTGGAGTTAAGTTTAATATTACATATATATTAATTTACATAATGCAATACATTTTTTGTACCTAGGTAATTTTATTGTATTCTGGTATAAATAAAAAACGGTTATGCCAGATTTTTTGAGCTTTTACTCATTTATTTCTTAAAATTATAATTATGGCGGTAATAAATTATGTAATAATGTCAAGTGACATTTTTGAAATCGTCATCAAATTTGCTACCTAGAATAGTAAATGTTAAATGTTTTTTAGTTGAAAAAAAAAATTATTACCCAATTTTTAGAGAATGTTGTAAAAAATTACAAAACTACTCAACTTATAGTGCCTGGGGGCACGGCTGAAAATAGAATGATTGTTTAAAATTTTGGAGGTATAATTTTTTTGAGCATTAACAAAAAATGAGTTGGTGTCGTAAACTGTACAATTAAAAAAAAAATTTACGAAAGTAAGCTAAGGGCCATCATTGCAGCTGCTGCACATACAGCAACTACTTTTTTAGTTTATTTTTAGAAAATTGTTGTTGGTATTTTTTTTTGTTTTTGCATGGTTAAAAACCCTGACAGTAATGCAAGGTTCCTTATCAGACCAAATTCTAAATCACAAAAATTTGCAAATAATTTTGTTCCTAGTTTATCACTAAGGATTGAAAATTTTAAACAAGGTGTCTTATGAGTCACAAGTATTTCATTAAATTGCCAATAAACCTTAAAAATATATAACATTTTTTTAAGGATATTTTAAGTTCGAATTTGGACAAAATAAGATATCTTTATATGGCTATTATGTTTAATACACAATGCAATTTGTTTCCTTAATACTATTTTTGCTTACGATATTGGTGTAATCAAAGATTTCAAAAATTGTAGTTGCTGCTCATTCGTTGTAGACATGTAGCTTATAGCATTTTTTCTTCTAGATAAAGATTTAAAATTTTTTTTGTTGCAATGGATCGAATTTTGTTCTTGCTTGCTAAGAGAAATATTGAATGTAGTTTTGGAATATAATCTAATAAATTTCATATTTTTCACAAACCAATGAATGTGAATGTTGAGTTGGCTGTACGTATAAACGAGGTTGATATACAAAATAATAATGTGACTAGATGAGGTAATACAACAAGAAACAAGTTTGCCAATTATTTTATGAGTGATGCTGGAAAATCAGAATGGCAAAATAAATATTTTTATAAGTTTTTAAATTATTAATATTTTAAAAAGTTTAACACATTAAGGTTCTAAGTAGGTATACAATAATAAAATATTTAAAAAAATGAAACCTATATTTAGGTAAATATATTTAATTACTTACCACAGTCTAATTGTTTACTGTTTTGTGTGCTTTGTGCTTAATGATAAATCATTTCATACAGAAAAAATTTCTGAGCGAAAACTATATTTCAGCCTATATTACCAAGTTTATTTTATAAAATATATATATATTGATTTTATACTTATACATTTATTAAGGGCATACAGTTAGTTGAATTAATTTTTCCCTAAAACATTGCATTTTTTATTTTATTATAATAATACTTACATAATATTTATATATTATTGTATATAAATATATTATATTAATAATATCACTTACTTACAGAAAATATTGTACAAATGATTCCATATAAATAATAATATACATAGGTCGTACAATTAATTATTTATGAATATTAATCTGATTTAATCTGGACTATATGAAACACGAAGTTCATGAATATATTATAATTTATAGTTTATAAATTGTTTACAGTTAACTCTATAATATCTACTGAACTCGAGTCCATGTAGGTAGTTCAGAGAGAGAATCTTATTGAATTTAATTACCTATCCAGGTGCAGGGGAGTCTCTAGACAGTTTTAAAGGGGGGGAGCGACCTATACATTTATATATTGATCATTATGATTTTTTTGACAATGAGTAATATTATACATTAAAATCTATTATGAGGACACACTAGTCTCAATTACCTACAACAATAATAAATAATAATAATGACCTAACATTAAGGTCTTCAAATATTATCTTGAACAAAGTGAACAATCTTTGAATGAAATTCGCCTTGAACTTTGGTAGGTATATTTTTAAATTATAAATATACTGACTTAAAGTATTTCATAATATATAACATAATATAGGTATTTTAGTTTAATGTTCTTTTTTATTCAATCTTTCTTTGACACTAGTTAATCAATTTCTAATTTCTAATCGTTATCAAATTGTGAGTCAACAATTGAAATATAAATAGTAATAATTATTAGGTTTTTCAGTATTAATTGTCAATTTGTCATAGATTGTTATTATTTAAAAACTATCGAGGTGTACGGTTAAAGTTTAAACAAACACTTCTGCTTTTGTCTTACATAGTGAGTAAATACCATAAAAATAATTATCAACTACTTTGGAACCCTGCACAGTAGATATTGCAGGCGGAACTACATATTACGTGGCAACAAACTGTGCTATTACCATTGATAACATATCATATAATTGAGTATAATAATTATGGGCTAACGCCGGATTGGTCGGCAGTTGGCTTTCGTTTTTTCTGAGAACAATACAGGTGAGCGGCGTGACGAAGAAAAAACTCTCGAGTTAATACAACAATCACGCACTCGGCACTACGCAGTGACGAGATGTAGCGACTAGCGAGGGTTCCATTCACAAATAATAGCAATATAACTATATCTTAATAGTTAATTAGTGGTTTCAACTAAATAATATTATGTGTTGAACATTAATGGCCAATGAATTTTCGACCGCGCACTCCTCATTCTGTTTTCATTTGATTCCCGTCGTGTTCAAAACGAGTAAGTAGTATAATAATTTATTAATACGTTTTTATTACTTGACAACTGCGACAATGTTTCTTTTATTAATTTCCGATATGCAGCGTTCCGTGCACGTTTCAGTGATTTCTTTCACGTCACATCTATAATTATTGTATGTAAGTACCTATTTGTTTGATTTATACTATTTGTAAATATTGTCATTATCTTGATAACTAGTTCTAGTATTTTAGCAGTGACCAGTAGAAGGAATGTAAAACATTTTCTTTTGGGTGAGGCTCAGAAATGTTCTGTATTTACCACCATCTTATGATCAAATAAGTACTTATCTTAGTTGTTTTTACTCATTTAAATTTAAATTATCATTCAATTTTATATTTGTGAAGGTTATGGTAGTTATGCCTCATGATCATATTTTCTTTTTCAATTTTCCTTAACAAAAATGAGTGATAATTCATTATTGACATGTGTGTACTCTTATTTTGTTGGTGCATTGAGGGATGGTGTGTTTAATAACCTAATAGGTGCTCTATATTATTACCATGACATAATTTCTACTATTTAGCTAAAAAATAACTTGACATTTTTTCAAATCAAAAAAATCAATCAACTATCAAAAATAATATGATTATTATTTCGTAATACAGTACCTATGTATAATAGAGAACTTATTGATCACAATAAAATATTTTCTTGCAACAACCAGTTATGTGTCAAAACAAAATTGGACAAAAATGGTTATTGCAACCATCAAAAATAAAATTATCATAGTTTTTAGTTTTTATAAATATTATCATGAATATAAAGTTTTAAACCACAGGAAATATGTTTAATTTATGCATCTTATTTTTATAAAAAGAATAACACTAAGTTTTTAATTGTTGGCTTATATTTATCAATTGTATATATAGTTTTTTATGTTTCCTCAAGAATTTTGAAAAATAGATGTACCTGGTTGCTGCACTGGGGCCTTCATTTCTAATATAAATACTTTACTATCAAAATGTGTTTTATTAACATTAAATGACACTACCTATCTCTTATAACAAATTAACATAAATCGTACTCTGAATAAAATATTATATTATTTTTGTTATGTATCTGATACTGTCATGCCACCATAAAAATACTTAGTAAATGAAAAGAATTTGCCTACTACTAAAATAAATTAATAGTATCTAATTTAATGTTTTTACCTAGTTGATTATTTAATTTATATAAACTAGGTTTTAATTATAGGTTAACAATTTTCAATTCCAAAAATTTGTTTTCCGTTTTAATGTAAATAACAACAAAACTAAATAAAAACATTTTGTGGCTTATAATTAGAACAGAAACTATTATTTTTTTTTATTCATACTTCATATTATTTTTTCTTTTTGCCTTATTGTTATTATAATTATTACAACCAAATCAATTATCAAATTTATTTTATTAAAAAATGTATTAATATAAATAATACTTTAGTGTAATTCAATATAATATTATAATATAAAATACAATTCACTTTGATGCATTTTTGTGTACAGTGCTTGAATTGGGAATTATGAAGTAAAGGAGTTCAAAAATATAGATATTAATACATAATACTATTTAACCATGTAGGTAACAAATCAGTGAATATGGATTTTTATTTTATTTTCATATTATTTAAAAAATGTTTTTCAATTACATTTCACACATTCAGTCTCTTAAAATAGTCATTTTTAATATTATTTTTATTCCCATTATGATAGCAATAATACTGACATGTTTCAGTAGGAATTAAAACAATTATAAGTAGATACCAGGGAGGCCAGTGAGGGCCATTGCCCCCACTGAGATTTTTTGTGTCTGTTACAAAATTAGAAGTTTTTTTACATAAAGCTGGTCTTAGGTATTTAGAGACTATGCGACAATACTTGTATCTAACAAGTCATATAAAAGCAGCCTGTCGTCGACGGAAATAGAAACCTTTTGACAGACATTATTATTATTACATTTATCGTATTCTGGGTAATGTGTTCAGCTATCATGGGTAGAAATGTGCAATTACTATATATAAATCATTATCAAACAATTAACGAAATATTGTGTTTTCGAAGTCCACGTATTGTTGAGTGTTGACTGTTGTTAGCGTTGTTGCCCTACAATTTACAAATTAACCAATTTTTAAGTTAAAATAATAAAAAAATTCGTTAAGAAGTGCAAATATGGATTCAGTTCCTAAAAAGAAGAAAATGAGGACACTTGACTC
>NW_019104234.1:42579-117450 GCF_001856785.1 Myzus persicae
CCCCCCCCCCAAACAAATTTGAGCGCTGATTTTATAAATAAATCTCAACATTTGTATCTTAAAGTTGAAAAATGTAAAACTTATTAAGTACTTACATGTCACTATGAAAGTTTATTGTAAGACCTATGAATTATGATAAGATATCATTAAAATAATTCGATTTATTCGTTTATTCGTATTTAAATATTTTCTTTTTAAATCTTATTGTTATTATTATTATTACATTGAAATATAGGTCTTATACTTTTATTTGATGTACGGAATTTACGTAATAATATGTCGTCCCACGTCTTACTGAGGAGGGGCTATAAAAAGGCCGAAACAATTTGTCTGCTAAAAATCTGAAATACAGTCTACTGAAGTATGGTTCTGTTAGAATACGTGTACTAAAACAAAATTTCGGATTTTTTATGCTTTCTGCTTCTGAGTCGTACTTGCCGTAGGGAAGTTCCGTTCTGTCCAGCGTAAAACAGTTTTTAAGATGTTGTACATTTGTGAGACAGAGACAACACAGACACACAGTATGTGCGTATTGCGTACGAAAAAAAAAAACAAGTGATTGCCAGATAGATTGATATCGAAGTCACATCGCGTGATAACGAAAAACCATAGGCTCTCCGTATTTGGATTTTAGTGTCGAATAACATATAGTGACGTAAGTAAGTAAATATCCTACTGTGTTAGTATTATAACCCACAGTTTCCAAATCTGCACGTTGAACTGTTAACATTGTCGTTGTCGACCGAGGAAGTTTTGTTCCATAGTATCTATACATAAATTATGACAAACAATTTGTTGGCGGCGCTGCTCGTCGTTTTTGTACCGACTCGTATCGAAGTCTGAGTCCGATACGTGACGATGCGCGACGATTTCATCCTTGAAAATCGTTGTTCTATTAACGCACTTGCTTGCACCTTACCTATATAATACTTATAGTATTAATATTATATTAATTGTTCAAATCGTTTCTTCACTACCACCACTGGGCGTTAAACGCATCACTATCAGTCCACTTAGCAATCGCGCCAAATTCCTAACCATTGTCATAATATTATTTCGTACAATAATTTTTATTCCTCTTGATAATATTACGTGGTAGGTTCTTTGTTATGAGTTAATGCATGAGTGCACCGTCGGGTAATCCGTTCTACGGCTACCGCGATAAACAATAGTTTATTATTACTTTTTCTGTCGTTTTTACCGTTTCAATAACATACCAACGCTTCTTCAGGTGGCGTCCTCGATTATACTGCTCATTTTTTGCCCGACTAAGTATATTTTATTTTTGAAATACCGTGTTGTATGATTCGAAGGCCGAGTTGTTTCCAATCCAAATTGATATTTTAATGTATTACTCTTTTCAAGTAACCTGTAAACGTCGAATGCAATAATACGTTATTGTCAGTCCTTGGTGGTCATGTGTCCGCAATTTTTCCCGAACGATTATTCTTTGATAATATAGTCGGTGTTAGCTGTGTTAAATATTTTATTATGTAGGTACATCCTGATAATTTAATATAATTATCCAAACAATACATTGAATGTTTGATTATAGGTATTAAATTGTCAAGACCTCGACAATGTCTGAAAACGGAGGAACAACTATTGGTAAGTTAAGTTTATAGTTACTTTATATTATGATGCTTTTAATTATTATAAATCTAATAATGGTGTAAATAGACTATGGAGTACTCGTTTGTTCTATACCCATCCAGGCATGTTAAGACTTTAAAGCCCCGCCTCTCAGCTTTATTTCGCCACTGTAATTTTAATACCTAAATATATTGGAAGAAATTTATCAAAAATATTATTATATTTATAGCTAATAGTGTACCTATAAACAAACCCGTCAATATTTTCCAACCTACAGCAAAAAATTTTAACGCTGCACTAGATTTTTCTTTGCAATATTTATTTAATTTTGTTTCTCCTTTGATATTTTTAAAATTGTATGCCATTGTTAAGCGACGATGGTTGTGCCCTAGCAACGGGCCTGCCTTAAGTCTTAATAATTGTGATTTATAATAATTATAACAATTTATACATTTTATATTAAATTATGTATATATTCATTATTAATAATAACAGTACTTATATTTGCAACATAAGGATATCATACAATTATTTTACAAAATTTAGATTAATATATTGCAGTACCCTCTTTTAGCAAAGCTTGTGCTGGGGGCACAGTTCTTATAGATTAAATAAATATATACAATGTTTTTTTTGATTACTAAATAATTAATAGAATAGGATTATTATAAATATATAATTATGTTAACACGTTGACCGCCATGAGCTCTTGTACGAGATCTCACCAAACTTTGTCCTCACCGCCACGGGGTTTTTCATAGGTTTACTCAAATTTTTTTTTGGATAAAACATTGTCTGATTTTATTCAAAACTTGTACTTATATTCATAATTGTTTTCCTAAAACATTTTTTTATGTTATAACTTAATATAAGCCGAGATCTCAAATTAGATCTCATGGCCGTAGGATGTCACCATTTGAAAAATTAATGTTTTGACCATTAGCCTGAGATCTCAAACTAAATCTCATTATGAAAAATCACTATAATTGAGACTTAACATTAAATCTCAAATAAATATTTATTTATTTTATAAAATAATACATTATTTGAACAATAAGGAACAATATAATAATATGAAAACAATCTCTGGTAGTAGGCTTTTATCCTATAAACTGCAAAATAAAAAGCATAAATGTAACTTTTTTATGATAAAAATGATATTACAAACAAAAAACATAACTTGAAAACTTTTTATTTAAAGTATAAAATAATATTCAAAAACCACATGTACATTAATAATGAAAAAACATAAGTTACAACAAATTACTTACTATTAATAAAAATATAACAAAAACAGTTTAATTATAGTAATAGGTATTTTTTTTTATAGCATAATAAATATAAAATATATTTATATAGGTATATAATAATTAATAAAAATCAAGCGGTGATCCATGCATAAGAGTGTCAAATAAATCTGGATTTATACCTGAATTTGTCTTATCAGCATCAAAAATAAAATCGTCAATAACATTGTCGTCTGCTCTCCATTGACGACGATCATTGANTTAAAATGTATAGATACAATGTAAATAATGTGTCACTGCTTATAATTTGTTGACCACTATTCTTTATCATTTTGTGATTTTGTGGTCTTTGATAAAACATAATATACAATAAT
Source organism: Myzus persicae (assembly GCF_001856785.1). Taxonomy (NCBI): domain Eukaryota; kingdom Metazoa; phylum Arthropoda; class Insecta; order Hemiptera; family Aphididae; genus Myzus; species Myzus persicae. The sequence goes on from NW_019104234.1 coordinate 45,794, forward strand.
ATCTATCACATGCCAGACATTTAGTCTGTACTTTAGTACTATGAGACTGAGCATACTTTCTACCTTTTTCTGAAGACATTAGTGAATAACACATGAAACATCTGCTTTTACCTGTTTTTTGTAGTTGATGTTTGAGAGATGGATTTATGACAATGTTTTCTTTTTTGGTTAATTGTTCAACTAGAGAAGTACGGAAATTAGTTATCGACATATTTGAACATGTAACTTTATTAAATAATACTAAAGAATTGACTACAGCTATATTTAATAGCCCATCTAAAGCTACTTTTCTGTACCACTTCAAACTACGCCTTAGAGGGTTTGAGTAAGAACTCATTTGATCAGAAAGATCAATTGATGTCTTTCCTATATTGTAGTCAATCACAACCTTAGGCTTCTTAACAATTTTACCCCTTACACGTTCTTCAACCATTTCACTGTTATGTTTTGTGGATATCATATATAAGTCTCTTTTATCCTTCCATTTTAATATTAAAACATTTGTGTCACTCCTCATTGAATCAAACTCTCCTCTTTTTAACTTTTTTTTTATTACTTCTTTAGGATTGGATTTTCTGTTTGATCTTATTGTACCTACTAAATGTGTTTGTCTTATTTTTAATTTTTCGGCTAGTTCAACACTTGAGTACCAATTGTCCACATATAATGTTCTTCCACAGTCAAAATAAGGATCTCCTAGTGTCATAACAATTTTTGTCCCAACACTTTCATCAACAACAGCTTCTTTTCCAGCATAAACTTTCAGAGCAATTGTGTAACACGGAGGAATACATAATTTAAATTCTTTTATTCCAAATCTATCTCTCTTATTTTTGATGTATTGTTTAAAAGACAGCCTACCCATAAATTTGACAAGAGATTCATCAATACATAATTTGTCTACTGGCTGCATACAATAATTAGAATTAGACATAATATCATCCATAACGGTACCGAGTTTGTGTAAGCGATTTGTTGTATCAGCATTAGCATTATCCGAAAAATGTAGCATTTGCATTAGTATTTCAAAGCGATTTCGGCTCATTACAGACCCGAAATTAGTAGCAAATATTTCAGAACAACTCCAATACAGTTCATATGTTGGCAACACAACTAAGCCAGTCCAAATCAAAAGCCCAAATAATTGTTTTATTTCTTTTATATCTGTATCAAACCATTTATTAATACGAGAGAAAGGTGAATTTATCTTAGAAGCTTTTTGCTGTGCAGCGAATCTATTTGTTTCAATAACTATTTTATTTATTATTTCATCATTCACAATAAGCAAATAAAAATCAAGCGGTGATCCATGCATAAGAGTGTCAAATAAATCTGGATTTATACCTGAATTTGTCTTATCAGCATCAAAAATAAAATCGTCAATAACATTGTCGTCTGCTCTCCATTGACGACGATCATTGACATTTACCTTAGGATGAATCCTTGGACGTCCTGGTCCAGGATAATTTGTAGTAGAACCATTATCAGATGAAGCACTTATATGAGATACCAAATCTAATATAAAAAAAATAATTTTAAACATTTTTTTTTTAATAATGCACATTTTTGTTTATTATTTACCAAAATTTGGATCATCATTTTCATCACTGTAAGCAATTGCATCTACTCCAGATAATTCAATTTCTAAAATGTATTTTATTATTAATTATAAATAGAAAATAGACAATTTCAAGCAAAATATATTACCATCTATAGACATGTTCACATGTCTGACATCATCATTGAAATTTTGTTTACTAGAAGTACTACCTATTCGAAACATTTAAAAATCATATGTAAGTTAGATCAAAGTACATTAAGCTGCAGGTGAAATAACTTACTTGTAGACATGTTTTCAGCATTTTGATCCCAATTGGGGTCATTGTCACAATCGTCTGAACTATAGTCAAATGATTCAAATGAAGATTCTAACATTTCAGTTATACTCTCGTCATTCATTTTGTTTATTTGTCACAAATTACATAAAAAAAACTTCATAAATCCGTTACCTTAACGGCAAAAACACATTAAACATTCAATTTTGATAATCAGATAAATAAAGTAAAAAGTTTATACGTTTAGTTACCAATAACAACGTATCAAACGTTGCATTATCAATGATTTTAAAATATTGATAAAAAAAACTAAATATGGTATTGTCAAGCTACAAACACCATCTGAAAGTGGCAACACTGTAGAATTAGAATCCGACGAGAAAATACCGATTATTGAGACCTAACACGAGTTCTCATCGATAGAAAATTTGTATAAGTGAGATTCAACATAAGATCTCACAACCAACTTTTAGTAATTTGTTGAGATTTAGAATTTGATCTCGTAGCAAATTTAAGTAACAAAGTGAAAAACGCCGTGGCGGTCAACGTGTTAAATAATTGATAATTGATAATTGATAATTAAAACATAAGTACGAAGAGAGGAAAATAAATATTATAAATGTACAATAATAATAACAATAATAATATTTTACATAAATAACTGGTGATATTTTTAAAAGCAATACAATTTACAAATTTGATAAATTTAATTGTTTTATATATTTTTTGAAATGTTTAACATCTTTATAATTTTTTATATTGATATTTAGTGAACAACATAAATATAAACCCGTATATACCTAAAATGCTTCTTTGACCAAATATTTTGTTAAGATTTGGTTAAGTTTATTAATATTTTGCTTATATCTAGTGTTATGCTCATGATCTAATGTTGGAATTAAATTTTTATTTTTATATATACAACTAGAACCGATAAGTTATAGTTAAAATTAATATTTTTTACATTAAATTCATTATAAATCAATTCAGTGCTAGTATTCATTAGTAAATTTAGTAAGAATTTTATAATACAATTTATAGTGACAATAAGTTTTGTTAAAATATACTTTGAGGCTCCACCCCAAATTGATATACCGTAAGTATAAATTGATTGTACTAGTGATAAGAAAATTATTCTTTTATAGTATTTATTAAATACATACCTTGCATCTTTGAAGAAATTGAAGAATTTGCATAGCATGTTATTTAAATAATTTATATGACTTTCCCATTTAAATCTATAATCAATAATTATCCATAAATATTTTACTTCCTGTACTTTTTCTAGTATAATACATTTAGGATCACAAACTGTATTTGTAGTTTTATTACATTTTAAAGAATGTACTATTAGGTAATTTTGTATTAATGTATTGATGTATTTGATGATTATTTATTTTTACAGAACCAAGCATAAACAGTAATTACAATTGTATTTGCTTCATTGTATAGTTTATCAACAGTTAGTTCCGATAACAAAATAGCTGTATCATCAGCGAAGCTTAATAATTCTGTATTATGATTTATTTTCAGTTTTAGTAGATCGTTTATAAATATGATAAATAATAAGGGACCTAGAACAGTGCCTTGAGGTACACCACAAGTCGCATTTAGATCTTCACTAGAATATTCATGACATTTAACTTTTTGAGTCCTACCCCTCAGAAAAGATTTAAATAGATTATTTGATCTCCACGTATTCCAGAATTTTCTAATTTTTTTAGTAGTAGTTCATGGTTTACACAATCAAAAGCTTTTTGCACATCCAAAAAAATACCCATAACTTGATTGCTTTTATCTAAGCTACTTCTAACAAAATTATCAACTTTGTACAGAGCATCAGTAGATAAGCCAGATCTAAAACCAAATCGCGATTTTGAAAAAAAAGATTTTTTTTTCTAAGAAGTCAATTACTCTAAATTTAATACATTTCTCAAGGACTTTTGATAAGGTTAAAAATAATGAGATTGGTCCGTAATTACTGCATAATAATTTATCACCCGATTTGAATAAAGGTATCACAATGCATTTTTTAAATGTTTTAGGGTAGATACCAGTTATTAAAGATTTATTGAAGATAATTGATAAGGGAAAAGAAATAGAATTTGAAACATTTTTGAGTATATAATTCGTTAGATCATTTTCAAAATATAAATTATAATTTTTAATTTGATTAAGGAGCTTACTAATTTCGCCTTTATCAATAGGTTTTAAAAATATACTATCATTAATAATATAGTTATTCTCATTAGGAAATAATTTATATTGATTTAGTTGTTCTACTTCTAAATTTTTTCCTACATTGACAAAAAAATCATTTAGTTCATTACATATCTCATTTGTTTGGTTTATATTAATACCAGCTTTATTCCTTATCATGTTGATATTATTCTTAATCTGGTTCGGTTTTCCAATGACCTCATTTATTATACTCCAAACTAATTTAGAATCAAGACCTATTGTGTTTTAATTTATTTTGATAAAATAATTGCTTAGATTGTCGTACAATTTTATTTAATATATTTCTATACAATTTATAGTATTGCTTTAATTTAATATCAAAAGGTCTGGATCTTATTTTAGCAGATAATTTTTCTCTATTTCTAATAGAGATAACGATACCAGTTGTAATTCATTCTTTTAATTTGCACATTTTATTTTATTTGTAATTATTATTTTTAGATATAGATGAGTATTTTATAATTTCATTTATTTTAGTATTGAAAATTTCAACCATAACAATATCTACATTGTCACTGTTCAAATGAGCATACCAATCTTTAGTTTTGAATTAATAAATTTAGATGCTTAAAGTCTATTTTATTTGAAAAATTGTTATTATGATTGTAACTTTCGTTGTTATTAATATTGGATAATGTCAAAATTGTAGCATAGTGATCTGTTATATCGCTCCTTAAAATATATGAATTAATTTTATTAGAATCTATGTTATTAATGAAAATATGATCAATGCAAGTTTTCGTGTGAATCTGATTAATCACCAGTGACTATTTATACAAGGTAAAAATCCATTTCTCGCCATAATATTTAAATAATCATTACTAATATTTGTATTTTTCATTATATTAATATTGATGTCTCCACTAATAATACTTATATGTTATTTATTTATTTGTGATAAGAAAAGGTCTATGCCTGTGTTCACACTCACAAGCTGTTAGCTATGATCAGCATTGATTATCACTATTATTCTGTTATTATTATGTAATTTTATTTAGCTATTTTTGGGTACTATATTTATTATTCTATGGTGCAGTCATTGTATCAATGCCAGCAAATGTACAATGATTGCTTGTTTTTATATAATTGTGTGTATGGCACTGAATATCGTTCCTATGTTCATATTATTATTTTATATTCCTAATGGTCTGTTGTACCATTTTTCTTTTTTTTCTTTCGGTGCTCTCGAAACAGCAAGTTGTGTGCTGACTGCTCAGTATATCTTTCTCTGTTTTTGGTTATATGCGTCCATTGTTCCTCATCATATCCACATGGTTTGTCTATTATTCGGTGAATGACGGTTTTCTCATATTTGGTACGTATTGTTCGGTCATCTTCTGTTGCGGTCACCTTCTGTTGCGGTCATTAAATATTGTTATATTTTGCAGGAGGTCCTTTTTATAATATTCATCGTTGGTGATCAACTCGTGGTTTTGTCCTTTTGTACGATTTGGCTGCAGTCTTATTATTTGATTATTCGTGATATGTTTAGCGGTGTCATGTGAGTGTGCCAGATCAACCTGTTATTTTTATTGTAACTTAAAATTATTATATACGGATCTGGGCACCACATGCCATCATAATCATATTAAGGTATGTGGTGCACCACATAGTTATATTTTTATTATTATACTTATTTGTCATATATTGTTGCCTTTTAGTTGGTTATATATATTTGATACTGTTGTTACATTGTTTGTTATTTTATATTATTCAGTATTATACTTATTTGTTATATTGCCAAACTGGCGAATACTATTATATTGTTTATTACTAGTGTGATATTTTTAATATTTAATTATACAGTCCACTTATTTACTTAATGCTTTTATTATATTATTGGAGTTACCCTAAATTACATTAATACTATATAAGTAGGCAACGCCCCAACAGCCTGTAAGAACATATTCCAAGTTATCGTTTGGCGATCTGTATGTGCATATTAGTGAAAATATTAATTCATTTATTTTAATTATGAGTTGTATTGAATTACAATTTAATAAGACCTGTTTTTCAATTTTTAATATATTTATTAATTCTCTAATTAAGACAGTAACACAATATTTATTTTCTTATTTAAAGTTCCTAATGAATTTATAGTTTTGTAACCATTTAATTTAAATTCATAATCATATAAAAGCCATGTTTCACACAGTATAATAATATTAAAATAATTTTTCACTGAACTTAATAAAATAGTCCATTCTTAAATTTAAAAACAATCCTCATGACAATTGGGTGAGTAGTTTCTGAGATAAGCTTTTTTCAAGAAATAGATTTCACATATATACCTATAGTTAGATGGATGGATAAAATATTGACACCTATGAATTAACCATGTATATCACTTGTTAATGTATCGATACTATTATCTGTATTAAATTAGACTTTTAAAAGAAATTTAAAAAACAACGACTAATTTGATTTAAATCGGGCATTACTGCTTATGCAGTTATATTTTCAGAAGGTTTAATATAAAAATAGAAATGTGACTGACCTGTTAAGTTTATTCATATATTTGGGCAAAAATTAATATAGCATTTTATTTTAGAGTAATTTTTTGTCATATTTTCATTAATCTGAGTAATTTTCTGAGGAGGGTAAATATTATTTTATTAAAAGTTAAAGGTCCGTGAATGTGTTAAGTTTATTAATGAATAATCAAGTTATTTACTCTATAAGCAGACATAAAAAACTAATTTTCTATGTGAGATATTGTACCATGTTCAAATTTCAGTTTTGTTTTAAATTCAAACTCATGACCCTCAAATATGTGACTGGCGCCCATTTGCCACCTTTAACTTATCCATTGTTTTTTAGAGTTAGATGGAGGATCATCTGATGATTCAGTGAGTTTTGATGAGAATCTCATTAAGTTAGAGCATCAGCTTTCAATATCTGACACCGAAGAAACTATAACAGATTTACAAAATTACTTGGATTCATTTAATACAGAAATTGAAGGAAATGAAGTAACACAAGTACAAGCTGGTAAGTATTATTTTTACTTAAAAGTTTATTTTATATTTTAATAAAAATTATGAATTTAAATGGAAACTTTGTAGAACCTGCACATCTCATCGATCAAAATGCGCAATGTTATTATCACACAACTGCAAGAGATGGCCATGTAGTTATGGTTGAAGGCAAGTTAACATCAAAACTATTGAATTTTAAAAATATTTTTTTTTTAAACTAATTTTAATTTTAGGACATCCAGACCATGAATTACAAATGCTGGATAATACAAATCAAAGCCATACAGACAACTTAACTCAAATTGCTCTGCCTTATGCACAAGATGAAATTAATAAAGATATCCCTCAAGTAAATTATAATTATTATAAATAGTGAATATTAGTGGTAGTAAAATGTTTGAAATTTTAGATTGTTGCTTTAGGATCTGGTAATGGATATCAAACCGTCACTCTCATTCAATCTGAAACTGATGCCAATAATTATGTTCTTTATGTGGTCAAACAAAATGACAAAAATGAGGAAATGTCAAATGTTAGCCTAGAGATATCTCAGGGAGACTATGATCCTAATGTTAAAAATGCATATAATTTAAATGATGGAAAAGATCCAACTCTACCAAAAAAACAAAAAATTGAAGCAAGTTTATACAAAAAAAAAATTAATCATCTTTATTTATATATTATTATTACTAATAAAATGTATATTTAGGATTCAAAAGTAGAAGATGAAAAAACTAAAATACATAAATTAGTACCTAAAAAATCAGGGACTGTCACTCCTCAAGTACATGTGTGTGATTATTGTAATTATTCTTCTAAAAAAAGGTAATTTATATTTTCTTCTATTGGTTCTTATCGAGTTTCAAATGTCTTAAGTTTATTATTTTTTGTTTAATGCATTCATTAATTACTATTAATTTTGTACTTATCACCAAATATTTCTATTATATTTTAATTTTTTATTTGTTTTAGATATTTGTTGACTCGTCATATGAAATCTCATTCTAAAGAACGTCCATATCAGTGTGATATTTGTGCACGTGGTTTCAAAACTCAAGCTTCTTTGCAAAATCATGTTAATACTCATACTGGAACAAAACCATTTAATTGTCGAAGTTGTTCGAGTTCTTTTACTACATCAGGTATGCAAATGTATTAGTTCTTAGCCCTAATTATTAACATTGATTATAAATACTATAGATTTCTCACTTGCAGGTTTTTCGGTGGCGTGGTAATAATTGGGTGTCACTACAAGGCGCTGCGGACGCGTAGACAGTTAAATCAGATAATATTGTAAACGCTATAAAATAGTAGTCACGTCGCTTGGTAGGTGTAGGCATGCTGCATAGTTTATTCTGTAGAGGTACATCAGTTCATAATCGGCTCCCCATATAACTTGTATATTCATTTTACACTATATAGTTAGCTCATTACAGTAATACCATAGAGTATACGTTTGACAATTGTGTACTTGAGATCTGCTATGCGCTAGGTCGTCACTAGTTTACTTATTCAATGATACAGTATAATAGGTAATCAAAATGGACTATAATTGACAGTTTATATTTTAACTGTCTCACTTTTTTAATAATAGCTAGGTGATAAAGGTGACTAATAAAAACTTAAAATAATAATGTATCCACTGCCTAAACAAATATAATTAATTAATAATTGGTGTAATAAGTATTAAGTATGACATGATTAATAATCTAAATAAAAGTTCTTTTAGCGTTAAAAAAAACATAAAAACTTGACTTAAATAAATAATTATTAATTTTCAACATTTTATAATATATCACACAAATATCAAATTATTTGTGATAGTTACTTATTTTAAAGAATGCGTAATTTTGCAACATTTTGGATATGTTTTTTAAATGTATGTTACAATTATCCTTCTTACATTGTTTAAAAATCAGTGTTAAGAAAAGTAGAATAGTAATCTGATTTAGTACTTTTATTGTTTTTGAACTTTTTTGGAGGAGTAAGTAAATCAATCAATTGTGATCTATGTTTTAGTTTTTGGTGACACAATTGGTGTCTGGGGACTTAGGTCAAATATAGAAAACCGATGACTAGATATACTAGAACTATACTTTTTTTTGTGTATACAGTCATAAATTATTAAGTAATAAACAATGATATTGTTCCAAAACACCGCACTCAGCCATAATACCTATAGCTGCAATAAAATTAAAATTTTTTTAATGCTGTTTGTTTGTATTGCCGTCTACCGAAAGTAATATTGTACGCCACCGAAAAACCTGCCAGTGAGCAATCTATGGGATTTATAATTAATGGTATTAACTATTATATTTTTGTTTAAAATAATTTGTTTTTCTTATAAAACATTTATATATTTATCTATATTACAGGAGAACTTGTTAGACATAATCGATATAAGCATACTCATGAAAAACCACATAAATGTACGTTATGTGACTATGCAAGTGTAGAAGTGAGCAAAATGAAAAATCACATGAGATGCCATACTGGTGAAAGACCATACCAAGTATTTACTAGTAAACACTATATTCCTTTATAACTAGATGTTAATATTTTTGTATTTTTTAGTGTCCCCATTGTTCTTATGGAAGTCCTGATAAATTTAAATTGAAACGCCATTTACGTATCCACACTGGTGAGAAACCATATGAGTGTGATATTTGCTTAACTAAGTTTACCCAATCTAACAGTTTAAAAACACACCGATTAATACATAGCGGTAAATTTTATTTTTTAACTTATTAATATTTTAGAATACATAAATGATTGAATTTGTAAGTTATAGGTGCAAAACCCGTATTTAAATGTGACCATTGTCCAGTCACTTGTGGTCGCAAAACTGATTTACGTATTCATGTACAAAAGCTTCATACTTCAGATAAACCTATTTTGTGCAACCGATGTGGTAAGGCATTCCCTGATCGTTACCAGTTTAAGGTATTGAAGTATGCATTTTCCATTAATATATTATCTAATAAGCATATATACTATAGGTTCATTGTCTTTCACACAAAGGGGAAAAATGTTTTAAATGTAAATTGTGTTCTTATGCTTCCACAACTGAACGTCATCTTCAAACTCATATGTTTGTACATTCAGATAAAAAACCATTCCAATGTGATCAATGTGATCAGGTGAATTATTTTTAATTATATAAATAATTAATACTATACATTCACATCTGTACTTATTATTTTGTTCTGTCTAGGCATTTAGACAAAAACAGTTATTACGCCGCCACCATAATTTGCATCATAATCCAGCTTATGTTCCACCTCAACCACACGAGAAAACTTATCATTGTAATTCATGCAGAAAATCATTTAGACATAAAGGAAATTTAGTAAGACATATGGAAATTCATATGCGGCAATCAACTGGAAATTATAGAAATACTGCATTAAAACAAAGACTAGAGGTATTATATTTTCGAATTTATTATATAACTCCTTTTTTTAAAATAATGTATACTTTATTAATTAGTATTATATGCATGATATTTGTTGTTAATTTTGTAGTAGAATTCTTATAAAATGTTGTCCATAATAGTAAAGTAGTGATTGGTCTACAGAATATTAGCTAATATTCCTATTAACTACTTTAGTCTATTAAAATCGTAGTAAATTATGGCTCATTAAAACATTTTGTGAACAATGTCAAATTACCATAGTATTGCTTTGTTTTTACAAGCCTGACTTAATGGCATCATTGTGACAAGTCATTACTCAATGGAGTTTTACATGAAAATTGAGCTTTAAAAATGTATTATTCTAATTACATAATTTATTTACTGTGTACCTTTAAGTCTACATGAAATAATGACAGTGGTTTTTTGTCTATGAGTCACAATATTTGTTTTATTTAAGTGTTGGAGTGATAATTTAATAAGGATAGTTCTGATATTTATAATTTAATGAAGCATGAGGTGTCTTCTACAATATTGTGGGGAGTAAACATATGTAGTGGTTTGTGTTGTTGGACACTTGGACAGTTAATTATTATTTTTGTCATGCTTTGTTCATCACTGTATTTGCAATTTGCAGAGTCCCTGTATCGAAACCCCTTAATTCTTTAAGTTGCATTTAGTTCATTGTACTTCCACTCTGAGGTCAGTGTTGCCTAGTCAAGAGTGTGTCCTATGGTCAGGGTTTCCATTGACTCAATCTTGAGTTATCATTTATGTTGGGAGAGTTTCCACCTTTCTCTTTGCACTTGATGTTCAGACTTTACCATGGCTATTGTTGCGTTGAGAAGCTCTTCCTGGATTTGAGATCACGTGAATCCATACTTAAGTAACAATAACACAAAAATAAATACCTAATACATCACATATATGCATTATACATACAATGCACATGTTCGTATAACATGTAAACATTGTGTGACGGGCGGGAGGGAACCAAATTGAATGTTGTAATTTTAACCCCAATATATTTAAGTAATGTATAAGTGAATATGGATCAAATTGAAAAATAATTTTTTTTGATAAATTATTGCAGTATACCGATTCAACTAACGAGGGTGAATCTGAGGAGGACGCAAGTATTCTAACAAGAGGAACTGAAATTGTATCAGTAAAAGGTGAAGATGGACAGCAATATGTTCTACTTGAAAAGATTTATCTTGGTGGTCAAAAACAGAAAAATTGCACATCTACAAATGTATCATTAAAACATGTTGACCAATCTTCTTGTAAGTACAAATTAAAATTAAAATTAAAATTAAATTACATTTTTAAATGATATTATTCATTGTACAGCACCTAGTCCAAAAGACCTTACAGTCTTACAACCAGTGTCTGTCGCAGACGTGAAAGAAGAATTTGATGAAGACCTTAACAATTTTTTCAGTTTTGCTGACGAAGCTGATGAAGAAATTACAAACACCGTTGGTTAAAAGTTTAAACTCTTACCTCAAATTTCTTTTTTTTTTTATATTATTTGTATACCGAGTTTTATGTTTTTAGCATTTATATCATAGTTGATGTATAGTGTTGCTCTGCTGAAGTCTATAGTTTATGTTATTTTAAATTAAAAATATTTTAAACCATTAATATAAGTATCCAATTTAAACAGTAATACATAATATACTATTAGTTTGTGTACTCTTATTTTTTTTAAAATTATGTATTTAGCAAAAAAATTATATTAAATACTTGAGCTAAATCATTACCGATGAACTTTTGGTATCTTGATATTCATGTATTGCTTAAACTATTTTATTACTATGATTTTAAATTATTTTTTATTCAATTTAGTTATGAATATAATAAAAGCAAATGTGCCATCTAACTATTAACAAAACTAATAGTCAACATCGCTGATTTGTGTTATATTGTAATATACATACTTATTTTATTGCATTTTTTACTGTGAAAACATTTAAAAATAGATTAATACCTATTCCTTAGCGTTTACAAATAACTTTAGAGTACAGAATTTGTTGTTATTGTGAAATGTATATATTTCAAATCTGATTTATTTCAATTATACAATGCTTATTTTATGAATGGTCATTTTTTTCAGTGTATTTTAACATTTTATAAAGATCTTTATTAAAATATTAAACATTTTAAAGACTGTGCCTATTCATATTGAATTGAGATATTGATACAGTATACCTATATAAATTATACAATTCCTAATTGTAATTTATAAATAAATATTTCTTATTCATATAACTTTATTGACATAATTTTAATTTATTACTTTGTTTTTATTTAAATATATATTTTTAAATTATGATTATGTAATTACAGTCGTATAATATTTGCCAGTCACGTTTATAATATGATAGGGGAAGTATAAAATGTATTTAAATATTAATATTGTGTGCCAGTACATTGCCATACATTGTAAGCATGTGCACCTTATAAAAAAATAAACTATTGTTAACATTAATGTAAACAGATTGCAGCATAAGTTTTTAATTATTTTAGTGTCATTGAGAAATTTAACAACCCTGGGAGTGCTGTGTCATTATTAAATGTCCACAAAAGGAGGATGGATTTTACGCCAAATACTGATTATGAATAAGATTAGGAGTTAATTTTTAGTTTTCGTACATTCGTAATTTTCTTTTGTATTTTGCATTAAGTTTGGATTGCTTGTTGCTTAGACACTTGACACACAATATTGACAATAGTTAATATTAATAGTTTTTAAAAACACTATAGATGGTCTCATTTCTGAGTTTGGAACATTTACATTTTCATATAATAAGTTATAATACCCCCTCCAAAATACTCTTAATAAAAAATATAATAATAGACAATAGCGTCTAAATCCATTCTAATTTTTAGACTTTTTTTCTCGCTTGGTTACTCACTTAAATTAGTTTCTAATAAGTAATACTAAAAAAAATTAAGGCTTAAACTTTATGCATAGGTGGATTTACGGAGTGTGCTGTAATATACATAAAATTAATACAATTTAGTTGAATCTCAGTGTTTTGTAAGAAACACCGTATGTGTTTAGAATAAGTCTTTAAAATTATAATTACATGTATTTTTTTACCAATCGTCATTGTACATTATTAATGAAGTCTGCATTTTTAGATTTTAAATTATTACATGGTACTTGTTCATCATTATTGTTAAATAATAGTCAATGTTATTGTTGAATGCAGGAGTCTAACAGTGTCTTTATTTGAACTAAAAATAATTATTTTTCTTGGAAACAGACACTGCACTGATAACGATGATTAACAACTAACAAATATTACTTTTGTATTTCATTCAAGTTATAGAAGAATTAAAAAATATATTGCCATTTAAAATACGATTTTTATTATAATGTTAACGTTAAAACTATTATTATGATGAATAAATAGTTAATAATTAGTAATAAATAATAATTAGTAGGCACTTAAAATATTCCAATTAAAAAGATATCTTTAAGCACTTGAAGATTAAAAACACAGATTGTGTTCTTGCCTTTCAAATTGATAAAAATATGAAAATTCACTCTTATATTTAAACTCATACAAAATTGGAATAGTTAAATACAAATTTAGTATATTATGTTGTATTTAAATTATATGCATGTTAAGTATGTTGTTTATAATTATGATATTATAGACGTTGACAGTACATGGCGTTCTCTTAATGTGGTATGAATATAGATGTGTTATCATTTTCCTATGAAATATGATTGACTTATGGTTATTTTTAAATTTATTTTATTTAGAAAATGAACGATGTTTTCTTGACAATAATAATAACTACGAACGTTTTAGAATATAGGAAAATTCTTTTCTTAGGTTTATGAGTAGTATGGACGCAACATAATTCACGTATACGTTTTAAACATATTTGGAATTCTCGGACCACTGAAGAGGTGGTGATAATATAAAACAGTTAATATACCAAATTATTTTTGATAAAAATATATAACCAATCGACTTTTCCTCATAGCCTATGGTAATTTTTTAGTAATAGCACTGTAGTAATAGCTGTATAGCACTATACATGTAATGTTTATATTGTAGGTAAATTGTTAATCACTAAATGTTATACATAAACTTTAATATTATTGTTGATTTTTATCTAACATTTTAAATTAATGTATTGATTTTTAATTTTTTCTCAAATATACTAGTCTCTAGGTGTTGTCATACGTTCTACATTCATAACTCACTTTAATAATGTACAAAACAACAGCTACTCATTATATTTTACTTTTCAAAAGTAATTTTGTCATAACTGTGTTAATTTAAATAAAATATGGAATTACTACAGCGATACTATAAAAGTAATTTGTAATTTGCATTGTGCTAGTGCCTAACACTGAGGGTCAAATATGAAATGTATTTCAGAATGAGATTATGTTATTCAATTATTAAAATTATTTTCTTTCTATTTGGGCTAGAATAATCTATGTTCAATTTTGTAAAATATATTTTTTGTAGGATAATTGGATAATTCAAAGTTATAATTTTCAAAATCATAGAACTAATATAGACAGTTATTAACATATTATGTGTTACTAGATTAACAGAAGTAGCTACAGTACAAAACATAAAAAAAATGTATTTAATATATGTTGTTAGTAACCAATAATCAAACCTTACATAATATCCAGAGCATTAAAACTAAATAATACTATTCACATTATAATTATAGGTGTATAGTTTTCGTAAAAAAAATTGTTTCTGACATTAAGATAAAGAGATTAAATGTGATTGAAAGATTTTTTCTAATCTATCTATGTACACATTGGATATTCTTATCCAGGGTAATATATTTTATTAGAGAAAGCTTTTGAAATAAAAAATGTACAATGTATGACATGTGTAACTAAAAATATACACAGTAATTTAAGAGGACAGCACACTTTGTTTTCTCTCCTAGGCCTAAAGCAGCACGGCAAATTTAGGTTCTCTCGAAAAACCAACAAAAAATGTTGTATTATTCACTTGAATATTAAATTGAATTGACCTACTATCAAAATTTGAAATTGACAGTATGAATATTATCTGGGACACCCCATATAATTGTATTAATGCACGTAACCTTAAAAGAGGTTATAATCATATTTAACATAGTCATAACTTACTTTAAAATTAGAGTATCAGCAGATCGCCATACACTAGCTCGCTTTTTTAAATATTTAAACCTAAGAAAAATAATTTGTATTGTAAAACTCAACTATAACAAAATTACAAAAAAAAAATAATCATACCTGTTGCTTATTTGTCCTTAAAATGTTTATCTATTTTCATGTGAATGTAAATGAATGTAAATAAAAATATTAAAATTGGCTCATTGAAATCAAGCCATCGATCCACTCAAATGATATTTACATGATGTTTACAAAATTAAATGTTGTTTCTTTAACAAGTCTACTGTCTTTGAAACAAAACAATTTTTAATATTCCAAAAACTGTTAAAAGTAGTTATAATACAATAATTAAATTATAAAAGTACAATATTTATAATCATTAATAATTTAGCTGAAAACACAAATCACTCTAATCAAAACTTAAATCAATTATACATAACTTAATTAATCATTACAATTTACAATAAGTTCCAACTACACCAACATCAAAATAGTGATGAAGAAGGTGAACACGGAAACATGTCAAACAATTCAACTACAAGATCGTGACAGAGTTCCACTAGTTTATATAAGTGTTGCCAAGAGACCTAATATATTATAGTGAATTGTGATGACCAGGGCTCGTAAGTTCATGCATCCGCATGTTTTTTCTGCTACACCGAAAAACATGCTAACTGAGATACAAATCCGTTTCATAACAGTAGTAATAATAATATAAAGTTTAATAGTGCATGTTTTTGCATGTTTTGGGTGTTAGGGCATATTTGGCATATAGTCGATTTTTTAGAGTTGATAGCGCATATTATTTCATAAAAAAATTTTTTAGACAAATATTTGAAAAGTTTCTTGTTTTTTATTTACTTTTCCGTTTACAAAATGAGAGTATTTTTAATTATTTTTATTATCCTGTGACTACCTATAGTATCCTAGCTATCCATATTATGAACTTCACAAGTATTCATTTTTTTTTTATTTTACTAATTTTGGTTAATAAATGTATACAAATTAAAATTAATAAAACACTTTTAAATTAATGGATATATTCTTATTATTTTAAAATTTGCCCATGGTTGTTTTACATAATGCATATTTTTAGTGCATAATTTAAAAATGTTAGGGCTTATAAATGCAAATTTTCAAACTTTTTAGTGCATATTTCAATGCATATTTTGCTAATTTTGAGGGCATGAATGCATGCTTATTTATACATTTTTTAGTGCATGAACTTACGAGCCCTGGTGATGACTAATATGAACTTGTGTGAATTAATACATTTGAGTTGATACTAATGTTTTATCTTGAGTATTCGAAGTATACTTTAGTTCATAAAATACAATCCATTTGTTTATGAATCAAAATTTGTTAAAGTTAAACTTATTCTTAACAAAACCATAATAGTTTTATCAAGTGATTAGGTCTTGAAACTATGCCATTCTTGTATTAATATTGATATTAATTGGGGGGAGGGGGCAAAGAGATTATTTTATATTTTGAATAATAAAATATCCTGTAGGCTGTAGTGAATTAGTACATCAAAATTCTTTTCTATTATTTTTAAAAGAAGTAAAGAGCATATTTTTTTAATATACTTTAGTCACAATAAATAAAAAACATCAGTAAAATTAGAATTATATAACTAAATGCTTAATACTAAATCATAATCTGTACTTGTTTCATTATTATGAATTTATAAATTTATACATTGTCCTAACTTTGAACAATTCACTAATTATAATAAAGGAATAGCCAAGATATGAAATGGATTAAAAATATAATATATTCTTCTTCACAAATCTAAAATCTTTATAATTCTATATGATAAATCTTTATACAAAGCTGCATTATAAATATGCATTAATAACAAAAGTTTAAATTATCTTTTGTTTAAGGAAACTATAATTCAATTATAATAAAAACATGATTTTGATTCATATTTTTTTTTCAATTTGTACCTTGAAATAAGGATTTTTAGGTATAATGCTCTTAATATTAATCAATTTGTTATTTATGCTTGAATACTGAAATCCAAAATTAATTTGTCCAACAGAAACTTAAGCCACCACATAAAATAAGAATTTTTTAAACCGCAAAGGTGCTGCTAACCTAAGGGATAACAGATAATTCGTTATCGCGGAAAACGAATCTTTAAAAATTAATAAACTAATAGGTAATGAAAATTGGGAAGTATGGAAATTCCAAATAAAAGTCATAATGACTGCAGCCGATATATTTGATGTTGTGACCGGAAAATCGAAAAAACCCGTTCTTACAAAATCAAGTTCAGAAACTGAAGATGAAGCAAGAAAAAGGTATGGTGTTGATTATTCACAATATTTAAAAAAACGGACAATAAGGCTCGTTCTTACAAAATCAAGTTCAGAAACTGAAGATGAAGCAAGAAAAAGGTATGGTGTAGATTATTCACAATATTTAAAAAAACGGACAATAAGGCTCAAAAGTATATAGTCACGTCAGTGGACGAACAACCACTGCAGTATAATATAATGAATTGTGACACGGTTAAGGAAATGTGGGACAAGTTGCTTAGCATATATGAACAAAAGTCGGAGAAAGAAAAGTTTGCCAGAATAAAATGTTTTCAATGGTTCTGAGAACAAGGCTATTACAACAGGCTGATCAAGCAAATGTTGCAGTCACAAATCTCACGGTACTACAGTGGCCTGAAACGTTAAATCATCAGAATGTCCAGTATGTTTGGAAGTACTTGAAACATATGCGGATTCCATTTACAGAAACGAAAAATAAATTTTTCTGCGAAGGTTACATTTATGGTAAACAACACAGAGAGCCATTCATATTAAGTACAAAGCCAGGTCAGTTAATTCATAGTGATATATGTGGATCCATGTAGGTAAACTCACTTGGAGGTAAACGGTATTTTGTAATATCCAAGGATCATTATTCCAATTTATTATACGTATGTGTATTTTATGAGCCAAAAATCAATTTGAACTATTTTTAAATACAGTTAAAAATCAGCTAAATATCTCAGTAATTACTTTAAGAATGAAATTGTGGTCCTGAATATAAAAATACTGAAGTAAAAGCCTTATTGGATAAATTTGGAATAAAACATGAAACGAGTGTACCATACACACCTCAACAAAATGGGAAAGCGGAAAGATCAATGCAAACAATTGTAGAAGCGGCCAGAACTATGGTATACAGCAAAAATTTGTCTAAGACACTTTAGGCGGAAGCAGTGAATATAGCCGGATATACAATAAATCGTACAGGAAACTTAGGTCAAGAAGGAAAAACACATTATGAATTATGGTTCAATAAAACACCAGACATAAATAATCTAAAAATATTTCTTAGTGAAGTTTATGCACACATACCAAAAGAAAAACGAAGAAAAGGTATATTCGTTGGATGCTCAGAGGAGACGAAAGGATATCGTATATACTTCGATGGAAAAGAAGTTTCATTAAGCAGAGATGTCATATTCAAAGAAGAGTCAGTAACTCCACAAACAGCTATAGAAGTAAAAATCATAAATGAAGAAGAGGAAGAAGTAAATTCGGAAGGTGAAGCTGAAGATGAGGAAATCAATAGTGACAACGAAGAAAAACTGGACGATAATAAACAGATGCCAGTAGAAGTAGAGGATCAACAACAGATGATGCTTAGGGACAGAGAAAAACTCAATGAACCTATCAGGTATAGAGATGCATTATTTTCAGCATGTAATGATCTAGTTACATATGAAGACGCTATGACAGGCGACAATTCAGATGATTGGGAGGCAGCAATGAATGATGAGATGCCGTCATTGAATAAAAATGAAACATGGATACTTGTGGATTTGTTCAAAACAAAAAAACCTATCAATGATGGTTGGATATACAAGACTAAATACAAAGAGAACGGGGATGTTGATCGGTACAAAGCAAGGTTATTTATTTTTCGTTTAAGGAAATTTCTGTCTTATATGAGGTCCGTTATAAGGTTTTACTGTATTGTAATACTTAATGTATTTGAATTTATGTTATTTTATAAAATACTTTGTAATATAAATAAATTCTTAATTTTCCAAATTTGAGTATTCAGTGTTCAGCACTAGGTAATCCAAATTATTATAAAACTTATTTTAAAAATATTAGGTCTTAACCATAACTCAAATAAAAAAAATACAAATATAATATGAATGCTTTTAAATTTAATTTGCTTCCAATAAATTGGAGCAGATTTACTCAAACTTTTTACTCTACGACCCATTTAGTAAAAAATTCTAATTTTGGAGACCCACAACACATAAATTATATATTTTTTTTGTTGTTGTTTCGTTAATGAACGCTGCTTGAAATAACTTTTAATACCAGAACATTGTGGTGACAAGTTAATTATTTAGTTACATTTAAAATATGAGTATTTTATACATAAAATAAATGGTTATTTCAAAACCCACCAAAGATATAATTATTCCCACAGTTTAGAAATCTCTGTATTGGAGTATTATTTATTTATACAGATATCTGAAAATTAAAAGAACTAAGAATATTTAAATTTAAATAATTTATGATGTATATGTATTGCTATTAAGTATCAAAATGTATTTAAAAGTAATTTCTATTCATACTTCAATTCAATCTTAAATTACAAAAAACTAATATCATTCTAGTAAAATAAGCACAGATTTTTTAATTTTTAGGAAGCAACTAAAAATTTTAAAGGAGAAAGAAACCCAAAATTCTAGCTCAATTAAATGTCTTGAAGTTCAACTAAGAAAAAAAGAGATTGATTTAGCCTCAAGCAGAGAAAGTTTACGTTATTTTGAACAAGTAGCTGAAAAACAAAAAAAGGAAAATTCTGCACTAAATTTGTTGAAAGTGTAAGTAATCTTGCATAATATTATGCAATTTTTTTATTAACTAACTTCTATCATACATAACCAAGTTTTTTAATTGTATTTTATGTTTTAATTTATTTTAGAGAATACAATGCATCGGAAATTGAAAGAAAGAAATTGAAAGCTGAAAATTTACTTCTGAAATCAAAAATTAAATTTCGAAACTACGAACTTTACAATTTACAATCTTCAAATTCATCGTATATTGAGTAATGTATTTTTATTTGACATGCACTCATTAATTAAAACAGGACATAAATACTAATTTTATTTTATTTATCTATTAGTAAATTAAAATTGGAAATAGCTGATTTAAAATCAAAAATAGCGTATGTTCAAACCTACTATAATATAGAGGATATAAATATCGAACAACCAAGTACATCTAAGGTAATTAGTATTTCTTTTGTTAGTATAAGTATTCTTGTCTTTCATTTAATGCTAGTGGCTCTCAACCTTTTTTCCCCACAATTGTGTGTGTGTTTTTTTTAATTCAATGGCACCTTGTGGTTTATAATACGTGTAATAATTTATTAATTTATAGTATGATGGTATATTTTTGGTATGAACCCTTTATATTTTCAATAAGTTTGTGACTCATCGAAGGCCAGTTCAAGGTACCCTGGTTGAGACCACTGATCAAATATGATAAAAGCAGTAGTATAATAAATAATAATCTACAGTATATCAACAGTTTTCTCAACAAGATTTATCATAAAATATATAAAACAAATGTTAGTTATTAAAGATGAGTGTTATAACAGTGGGCGGCTCTTACTTAAGCGTGGAAACAGAACAGCACCACCATGTCTTATGTTGCCTTTTCTGATTTCTTTATTTTAAATGGTCAATATTATTTCATAAAAGATGTATATCTATTTTACATGTCATAGTTACTTGCCTTTTATAATTCAGACTTTCAGTAGAAAATCTTTTGAAAAAAATTGCCTTTTTTTAATGATTGAAAAATTGTAATTAAAACATTGGAAAGACTTGTGCTGGATTTCAAATTTATAAATGTCTCAAAAAAAAAAAATTGTGGTAATATATTTATCATTTTATCATTGACCATTAATTCAAATAAATTTACATTGAAGATGTTCTTTAAGAGGTATAATATATAATATTAATTTAAAACAATAAGAATATGTTACTTAAAAGTTAATGCAATAGAGTCAATTATTATTTTATTCACCATCGACTTTAACACCATCCTTTGGCCTTCTCACATCCTCACTTTTTCCTATGTGATAGATACTCTAAACGTTGATACATGCTTTCAATAAGAGGCGGAGAACATAACATATCATAAAAAGTAGGGGATATGAATCTGAATATTGCTGACATACCTATATACTCTGTCGTGGTTTCAAATATCTAATTTCTTCAAAATGTAATTTTCAAACTAAGTGACATCCAGTTGAAAGATTTTATGTTTCCTTTAACTTTAGGCACACCCAATATGATATATTTTAAATGTTTTATTAATATATTTAATTTTAAACATAAACATTGTTATTCTTATAAAAATTTATACCATATTTAATTAAAATGTGTACGTGGTAAAATATTTAAAGGTATTTTGTTTAAATTTCCAGATGAATATGGGAAACAAAAACGCTTTATCATTTCAAAATGAAAATAAAACCAGATATTATGGACCTGATTTTCAGTTGCACAGTAAAATATTTAATAACTATTTTCTGTAATAAAAATATAAAGTTAATAAAAAATAATCACAAATGTTATTATACTACGAGGTTAAGCGTTAATAAGTAATAACCCAAATGGGTAGAAAAATTAAAAAAAAAAATACACTTTCCATAGTAAAATCTACATTATCAGTAGTAATACACCCCATTACTCAAATAATAATGCAATATATAGTGAAACCTGTATATAACAGTCAGTCACAAGACCATAAAAAGGGAAATATATCATATATAATAATTGTTATGGGTGTTATCAAAGTACCTATGTACTTGATTGCAATTGTGCTTCTACACATCATATATGTATACTACTTACATTGTGTAATTATATTTGAGTGTGAACTAAAATTGTCCTCTGTGTTCAAAGTATGGAGGAGAAATATGTTTGTGTCTAATATATACCAGACATTTAAATACGCTGTTATACCTTTTTGCTGGGAATTTATAATTTTGTTTGTTGAGAGATGTCCAATATATAACAGTGTCTGTTAAATCAGGTTTCACTATATTACAAAGAAAAGTTATGTTATATATTATGTTATATTGAATTATGTATTTATATGAACTCTACTCTCATAATAACAAATAAAATGATAAATAATACAATAGAGATTGTCTTATTATTTCTGTCATATGAAACTTCACCACTGTGTATGTTTAGTAACATGGTGACAATATTTCTAATTGTGGTGCTAATAATAAAAAAAAATAGCTTAAACATAATGTATGATATCACATACCTTTTTTTTTTTCGTGGTATCGAGAACTGGAGCGGGGACTGCTGTCGCATTACATGCGTTCCGGCTCCCATCTTTTATTGTTCAAGAAAATACAACAATATCATACAATCGTGCATTAACATCAAATACATCAATATGCTTAACTACTACTATCATCATCATAAATAATACTACTACTGCGTCTTAAATACAACTAATTTGTAATCTTGACTGAAGGCTGAGTGCCTTGGCGACCCGGCTCGTTAATCCGCCAGTCTGTAACCTCGTTCTTTTTTGGTCACCTGCCTTCGGCTGCTTGTCTTGTTCTTTCCTCTTGCTCTTTGAGAGTCAGGATAGATTCGACCATTCTATAAAAGAGGCCGAAGTCTTTTTCGGTGTTTTTTAGTAGAACTTCTTTCTCACCGGGATCGGCTGGGAGATTTTCAAACTCTGGCCCACACAGAAATTCGGGCAGATCCTGTTTGCTCGGGCGCCGTAGTAGCCGGTCTCCGAGCTCGACCCAGTGCCCGCTGAAGTATGTACACTCAAACAGAGTGTGGTTGGCATCATCTTCCTCGTGTCCGCAGTGCACGCACTCTGGGGAGTTAGCTCTGCCCATTCGATGCAAATACAACTGAAAACAGCTTTGTCCCGTTAGCGCCTGCGTCATGTGGTATGACAGGGGAACCTTGGGGACTGTCCTTCCGATCCATCTCACCACTGACGGGATTACGGCGCGCGTCCAACTGGCCTTACTGGTCGCCACCCATCTCGCCTGCCAGAGTGCGATTGCGGAAGCCCGCTCAAGCCTCTTGATCGCGTTCTTCGATACCACTGGCGCTCCTGGTTCCCTCGCCTCTGTTAGTCTGCACTGAATCCTCCGTCTCTCCAGTCGGCTGGTGGCATGGACGCTAAAGGAACAGCGCGGCCTCGTCCGAGACAGTGCGGTAGGCGCGGATTACCCTCAGGGCGGCGGATCGCTGGGGTCTGATGAGGTTCCCTCTGGGCCTTGCTGATGAGGCTACCGGCCCTATCCAGACGGGCGCGGCGTAGAGCAGTTGGCTTTCAACCACCGAAGCCAACAGCCTCCTCTTCCACATTCCGGGCCCGCTGACGTTGGGCATCAACCTAGCCAGCGCGGTTGACGAATGGGAGGTATTTCCCGCTACGGTTTCCACGTGGGTGGCAAACGTGAGGCGCTGGTCGAGGATGACCCCGAAGTACATGAGGCTCCTGGACAGTCTAATCAGGTGGTTCCCAATTTGGAGTTGGGGAGGGGTATAGGCTCGCCTCCTCGCACAGTGGTCCAAAATGAAAGTTTGGCGCGTCAAAATTAATATGTAATGGATAATACTTATATAAACAAGTTTAAACTTTTTTAAATAAGTATGTAGAATAATATATATCTATCAATTTAATATATCATGCATATATAGTATATATAATATATATATATATATGTCGCATCCATTTAGTGAAACCGCTCATTTCATAAAGTGAACATCCACTTCATGAAATGTATCCATTTAATGAAAATGACTTTTTACTACACCATATGGACAATTTTTTAACTTCTTCATGAAGTGGATGAAATTCATTTTGTCCACATTGTGTAAAATTACTATTACTATTAATATGTATAATATAATATAGCCTTTAAAGTTTAAATATAAAGAAATATGAAAATTAAAAATAATTAATTATAATTATAAATAAAATTATATATTTTCTTAAACTTAATTCTATATTTTATTATTTATATTTACAAGGTTGAGAGTTATGACAACGACTATTGCACAACATTTTTTTTTTAAAACAGGCACATCTTGATGTTTGACATGGGCTTTTCGATTTACATGAACAAGAAGAAAAGCCTTGTCCCCCTGTTATGACAGTCACAGTTTCTCGAACAGTTAGCTCTTTGTCCAACACAATCTCGTCACTCTTTAAAAATGTCTCACATTTTTTTAAACAATCTCCTCCATACCATCCTTTAATCATTCCATGTTTAGTTCCTACCTTATACAGTTTATTTTTTTTTCAGCAACTAAACATATAATATTTGGTGGATCTGTAGGCCCTCTGTCGACTTTTGGAACGGCCATTACCACACAATCATTAACTTCAAGGTCTAGAAGAGCTGCATGACTAGTCTATAAAAGAGAATTATAAATATTTTTATTTTATTTTTAAAATTGTGTTATTTAAAAATTTACCTGCAACATTTTTTCAGCAAATTTTTTAATGCCATCAGAACCCTTTTTTCGTTGCATTTTAATCTGTTCTTTTTTTCTACATAAGTTACACATAATAGATCCAGCTTCATCTTGATTTTCCACTTCATTTATTTCAATTTTACATATACCACATGTATAATTAACCGTTGAACATTGTAAAATCTCCTCAATTTCTTCAATTTCTTCTTCAGTCGTAATAGTTTGTACAAAATTATTTGGAAGTCTTGAACTTGTCAATCCAACTTTTGGGTCATTTCAAAATAAAGCATTATATAGGCTTCTACCAATAGTACGGTGAAATGAACAATTTTTTTGCCACTGAACAAATTGAAGACCGATTGACCATCTCTGGGACACATTGTCTTGCATCCATGCTCTTAACATATGTTCAACGTCTTGATTGGCCCGCTCAATACTCCCTTGACTCTGAGGATGCCTTGGACGTCCATGTATAATAACACACTCCGGCCAAAGTTGTTTTAATTCATCGATTACACAGTTGACAAACTCTCGGCCATTATCACTTTGTAAAATATTGGCGCTCCAAATGTTAGAAAAATACTTAATAAATGATTACTGACTTCTATAGCCCTTTTACTTTCCATAGGACGGAGGGATATAAATTTTGTATTGTGATCCTGATAGTTAAGTATCCATTTATACTTTCCATCTGGAACAGACTGAAAATCAATTAGGTCCACTTGTCCTCTTTCGTTAAAATCATTTGATGTAATAGGTTTAATAACGAGTTTGCGGTTCATTGCCTTCTTACAGCTACAAGTTTGACATACTGTTAAAAAAATTTCGATAGCTGGTCTCGGAATGTAGTATTCTTTTTGTATTGCCATTCGAAGTTTGACATTTCCACCATGCCCAGTATTTATATGAAAGCTCTTTATTTTGTCATATAAATCTTCATAGCTTACAATATACCTATAAATAAAATTTAAGTTATTAAAAATTATATATTTTTATGAAACAATATTGTCATTGTATTACCTAATATTTTCTTCATTTTCAGTAGGTTTGTATATCAAAAAATTTTGGCCCGCAACTTTAAATACTGTATATGTTGCGAGTAAATAATACTCTCGGCGTGTTTTCGTACATCTTAAGATAAAAAAAATGTATAATTTCATTAATAATTTTTATCGATTCAATTAAGCATATTTTTTAACGTCGAAGTAATTAAATACTAGTATAATAATTATAAAAAATTACATAGATATTATGTTTTAGAATCTGAGCTGAACGTATGAGCGTAAGAATGTTTTCAGTTTTATTTTATGTATGTGATCACTTTAAAAAATACATTAAAAATATCAAAAAAAAATTCTTACCTAAAAGTTTGATAATATTATTCACAATATTATTACATACGCTATATATAAGTTACATTATATTATTAATTTACACAATAAATATACAATTATATGGATATTTAATTTTTTTTTATATAATTATAGCGCACATACGTTTAATAAATTTCATTCGTGTTATTTCTCTTCTCCCATATTTTGTAATGTTGATATTATGGTATTTATTTAATTAAATAAATTCTTACGTTTTAGTTTTAGCAGCTTCAATCTCGGTGATCATTTGCATTTGTTCCTCTTGACTAAAAGGTTCTTTCTTCGGCTTCGTAACATAATATTCTTTTAGCTTTTCATAAAATAATACTTTTTCCATATTTTATTATTTTATAAAATAACGTATTAGTCCAACAACTGCAGGTATAAGACAGACTGGCAGACAATTGTCAACGGGATCATACGCTATTTGTATCTTTATCTGTATATTACTATATATCCGTACAATCATTTTATATCTTATCTTGAAATTACCAGATCGACTGACGAACTAGTTTATACAATGTACGAGTTACAGATTATAACAAGCGACTTTTATATTTATTTAAAACCCAATTATCTAGTGTAAACCGTACAATTACCCAATACCAAAAATACTCATGCATAATAGTAATTTTACACAATGTGGATAAAACGAATTTCATCCACTTCATGAAGAGGTTAAAAAATTGTCCATATGGTGTAGTAAAAAGTCATTTTCACTAAATGGATACATTTCATGAAGTGGATGTCCACTTCATGAAATGAGCGGTTTCACTAAATGGATGCGACATATATAGGTATATATAGAGTGACTCAAAAATGATATGTAAAAGTAAAAAAAGAAGTTTATTTACTTTAATGTTAGTAGGTAAACATATTTTTAATTTATAAATCTTCATCTGTTTCATCCTCAGTTTCGCTAAATTCTTCATCAACCTCCAAATCGTCATGATCCATATTTACTAATTCGTCATCGTTACATACATTTAAAATAAGTAATGATTTTACTTCTTCCGATAATTGAGGTATAGTTTTTTTCGGTAATTTTCTCATTGTCGACAAATATGGATCAGAAGACACGAGTAACATGTGGAGGATGTCTTCATTTGTGTTTAACCTCAAACATTTTCTAGAGTGATGCTCTCTGTATTTACGCAAATCCTTATTTTTAGCTTCAGCTGCTTCTTCAGGAAGTTGTCCTGTACATTTTTTATAATTCTATTTAAATTAAATAATCTTTTTTTTAAATTTAACAGTAAAACTTACCCATTGGCAATAATGCATACTGTACAATATCTGCACTATGTATTAGTATTTTATGGACACCACTGGGCATGTAATACCAAGGATAAAGGCTGACATAAAGTTTAGCTGTTTCCAAAGTGTACGTTTTAAATGTTTTTGAATTAATTTCATGATGACTTGATATAGCGTTAGTTGTTCCAGCTCCTTAAAGAAAATAATATATATATATATATTTAAAAATGTAGCAAGAACTATGAATTATTATACACTTACCTTGTAACACAGCATCGACTAATAAACCTAATTGTAGACGAAATTGATCTTGTACATACTTTTTTCATTTTTGAAATATTTCTTTGTGTTCCAACGATCTTACCTTAATTACAATCTTTATTAATTAAATTATACATTTGTTTATTATGCTTATGTATAGAATAATATCTACCTGCCAAGTTTTAATATCTAAACGATATGATATATGTAACAAACATTCAAACAATCGAATATGAGCATGAAGCACCGATAGACCAAATCTGAATGTTTCACAATCAGCTTTATAATTTATTAATCCATCGATTTTGTTCATTTCTTTTGGACTACATTTACATACATAACATTTCTGACTCGAGGTTTCGGTTATTGAGTTGCAAATCTAAAAATGAATAGCACTTTAAACATTAAATACATTTTTTTATAAATGATCAACAATTATATTTATGTACTCGTATAAAAATGATTGCCATCGATCATTGAAAATATTAGAATATGTTCTATTTGTATTTCGGCTGAATTATTGATAGTAATTGTGGTAGGTATTAATGTTTTTATTTGATTTCCAATATGATCAACTAATCGTCTCGTACTTTCTTTAGTCTCTTTTATATACTCAAACATAATTGATCTACAGAACCTTGTTGAGGAATTTCGAGAATTTTCCTAGATAGTAACGTAACTGTTATTTTCATTTCTTTTACATCTTAATTGGAGCGGAACTAAAGATTGCATAACTATATCTGCATCTATTTTATCAGGTTGCATTTTAAAAATTTGTTTATACCCTGAATGTCCTCCGCTGCCATCACAACCCCACTTATAAATCATTTCAAAGTTATAAGATTGTGAAATAATTTGAATAGTAGGTATTTGAAATAATCATTCAACAGTATGATCAAGTAAACTTTGAAAAGGTATATTAGAAGCACTTTCTGATACAAAACATTTATCTGGATAGCATCTTTGTTTGGCTTGTAAAATACAACTATATGTTGGATATATATATTAGCATTACGCTGTTTTGCTTCCAATCGCAAACCAATATATTGATTTTCGTAAGTCCTTTATCAATTAAACAACAAAGCGCTACATCATCAGAATATGGTATTGGTTTAATATGGTTTTTAATATTTTTTTTTATTTTAGAAGCTCTGGTTGGAGTTATAGTTGCCTCTTTTAATAATTCTGCACAATCTCGTTTTCCAGCTTTGTATAATTTTGTTTTAGCTGCAAATGTTATTTCCAGTGTAGTTAGGCCTTCAACGATGCCTTTAACTCTTTTACTCTTCGTTCTATTTTTTAAGTCAGAAAACTCTTTTGATGGCCTTCCTACAGTTTTTAAGGTTTGATTATTTTTTATATTAGGGAATTTAAATTCTGTTTCCGACCATTCTTTATATTTATTCATAAATATGTTCAAAGTTCGATTACAACCTGACAATTTTTTTGTTAGAGAACGCGAAAAATTCAAGATTTCTGTTTCTATTTTTTCTATATAACTTGTATCCCAATTCTTAAAACTGTAATTTCGTATGATAAAATCCAATAAATATTTTCTAGAATCAATGTTTTGAGGTGACAAAGGTCCATTATTTCTTAATTTCAAAAACAGTGTCTTAAACGTCAATTTTTTTTTCACAAACATTGTCTGAAATAATGTATTATATTGAATTTGTAGAATTTAAGTTCAGAAATATATAATTTATGTAATTAAAGCTATTTTTATTCTTATACACACATACACAAACGTTTATATTAACTTGTTGAACATACAATTTTAATGTGATACCTAATATTTTAATTTTCAAGGTACCTATCTGATAAAGTAATAACATATTTTCTATGGTAATAAAATTGCTAGAGTCTCAAAGGCAGCTTAAGGCAGATAAATTATACATGTTTAGAAAGCTGAGAACTTGTACTATAATCTACAATAGCTTATAAAAGGCAAAATTGGGCAAATCCCACTCTTCACTCTTTAAATTCAAGAAATCATCAAGTATTCAATAGTTTTAATACTGCAATACAATTAAATAAATAAAACAGTAGCAATTTTTAAACTTGAACAACTTACCTCCATGTCCATATTAATTTTTAAAAATATAACAAAATAAATCACACAACAATTTATGAAAAATATAATACGTACTTTCTTTTCGGCGTTTACTCGATAAAAGAACAACGTTCACATATTTACTCGCGATAATGTATTTCTTATCTGCAGTTATTTCGATATGGGTATTACAAAAAGTTATTTTTGTGATCAGTATTTTGTAGACAGCCAATTTATCATTAGAAAAATATTTATAAGACAGCTTTTTTCTTATTGATTTTGATGCGCCAAACTTTCATTTTGAACCACTGTGGCCTCGTCAGCATCACCGCCTCGCTCTTGTGGTGGGCCAGTTCGAGTCCCCTGCTCGTCATCCACTCGTCGATCAACGCGAGAACCGGGTTGATGGCTTCCTCCAACGACTGACCAGTTCTGGCCACACCAACAACCACAAAGTCATCGACAAATCCGATGAGGTGTTCGCCCTCCGGTACGTTCATCGTCAGCAGGGAATCGTACGCTACGTTCCACAGCGCTGGGCCCAGGACGGAACGCCGCACGTGACACTCCTGGGGCTTAGTTCTTCGCCTGTTAACAGCACTCTGTCGGTGAGCCAAGAGCGGAACATCTCCACCAGGTACTCCGGCGTATTCATTCTCCTGAGCGCCTCGTCGATCACTGGCCACCGCAATGAGTTAAACGCATTTTTTACGTCGAGTGTTACTAGGACGCACAGGTCCTTCTGCCCGGTACCTGATGCTGCCTGTGCGGCTATGCTCAGCACTTTCTGGACCATGGACTCGGTGCTCACACCCTTACGGAAGCCGTATTGGTTGCTCGCTCTCCTCCGGCCACCGTGGGCGTCGAGATGTGACTCCAACCTTTCCAGCAGTAGTCTCTCGAGAAGCTTACCGAGGGTGTCCAGCATACAAATTGGCCTGTAGCTGGACGGCGAGTCGGGTGGTTTATCTGGTCCTTTACGGATCAGGATGAGTCTGGCCCTCTTCTAACGCGGTGGGAACGTCAACGAGTTCAGGCAGTCATTGTATACCTTTAGCGTCTGGCGGGGGTACTTGGCAACGTAAAGCTTGGGGATCCTAGACGGTCCGGCTGCTTTCCCCGATGATAGTCTTTTGGACTGGAACGAAGGCCTCGAAGATATCCCTTACCGCCGGAGAAGGCTCGTCTGCCCAGTTCGTAGCGGGAGCGGCTGAGAAGAGGGAGTCAGCAATTTCGGATTCCCTTCCTTTCGAGTCGGAGCCAGCTTTGCGGGGTTTGATCTTGCCCATGACGAGCCTGTAGGGCTTGCCCCAGGGGTCCTCATCAACATGCGCGCATAGGTCCGACCAGCACTTCTTTTTTATCTCCTTGATGGCCGTGCAGAACTGTTTTCTGACAGACGTGAAGGCAAACTGGCTTCCTGGGCTCCGGGCTGCCCCGCGCGCTTTAGACGATCTTGGTAGATCCTCCGCAGTGAAAATAAGTTTCGACGCAGCTCGGTGATAGCGTCAGACCGCCAGTGGACCGCAGTTTTGCCCGGAGGGCATGGTCTTTTTCTGGGAATGGCCGCCTCGCAGGCGCCTGCCAGGTAGTCGTCAAGGACTTTAGCCGCTTCCAGCGCTACGCTGGGTCCCGTCGGCACAACGGTGGCTTCGGGGTGTCTACTGTTGAAGTACCGTTCTAGGGTCTCGGCATCACACTACTTGACGGACCAACCGCGGTGCACGGCGGGACGTGGATCTGCCTGGGAGAGTACGTTGTGCTGTGGAGCTGTGCCGTAGGACAGAAACGCGTGGTCGCTCAGAGAGTCTGTCTCCAAGACTCTCCACCCCGTCAAGTCGACTCCCCTGGAGAACGTTACGTCGATGATGGACGTGGCCGAGCCTCTGACGAAGGTGGGGACTGATCCGGTATTGGCTAAGGTAAGGCCTAGGCTGATGGCGAGGTCGGACAGGAGACCACCCTTGAGCGTCGTTACCCTAGATCCCCATTCCACGTGCCAGGCGTTAAAATCACCAGCCAACACGATTTTCCCGACTCCCCTCGCGCGGATGGCCGCTTCTAGGTCGCTCAGGAAGGAAGCATACTCTTGTAGGGGCGAGCCTGGCCTCCAATAGCAGCTGAAGACTGTCATATCTTGTAAGGACATCCAGGCGTAGCCGTTCCCGGAGCCATGGCCGTCGCTGAATAGGGTGGTATGCGTGGTGGTTGCGACCGCGGCCATGCGCTCCGTGCTGAAGCACCAGGATCCTTCGGGACCGAGGCTTCTGGACGGCTCGCTGACTACGAGGACGTCGGCCTCAATCTCAACGGCGGTTTGGAACATAAGCTGTTCGGCCGCCCAGTTCCTGTTTAGGCTGATTTGCAGAAAATTAACTATCATTGGAGGAAGGCTTCGGTCCGGTGGCGCGTTTTCTGACGCCGCAGGCACCCGATTCGGGCCTGTGGTTGACCTTCGGGCGAGTTCGCAGGCCAGACAGCGGTCTTCAGGCTCCTTACAGTCCTTCATCAGATGCCCGGAGAGACCACACTTCCAACACGCACCGGTCCTGTCTAGTGCCGTGCAGCTCCTCGTGTTGTGGCCGAACTCCTGGCATCTGAAGCACCTCTCGGGGGGCAGGGTCCTGGCTCGCATCCGGCACAGCGTCCATCCCACTGTCACTCTCGTTATGCGAGAGGCAGTGTGTCTTGACATTTTCGCCGTCACGATCTGCTGGCCCGAGCGTGTTGGACAGATGCTGACGTCGCCGATACTGTCCCTATCTGCCTGGGCCGCGGCGTCGTCGAGGTCGGGAATGGTGGAACGCAGTGCTTCCAGAACCTCAGCTGCGGTGGAAACAGCGTCCAAGTCGAGGATTTCCACCTCTATCTATACGCCAAGTTGGGAAACCTTCCCAACATAATCCCCGAGCTTAGCGTGGATGGCCTCAGCGATGGTCTTGGCCGCTGCTACGGATTTTGACCCCTTGGCCAACTCGAGCAACAGTGACCCGTCCCGGGTTTCCCTCATCGTGACGTTTGTCAAAATTTCCTATACCGATAGACCGCACGGGCGTACGGTTCGCACGGTGTCGGTGTACGATTTGCCCGTGGCGGTCTTCCGCCTTTTCGTACTTCTCTTGACGACGTTGGACCACGGTGCTTCCACGTCCGTGTCCATGGCCGGCTCTGCCTCAGTCCCTTTGGTTTGGCCGATCTTAGGCCAACCAGCCTCTTGTGGCTTACGCACGCTCCTCTTCTTCATGCGATCCGCCTCGAACACTTCATCGCTGTCCCACCAGCTTGGGGTCAGGATTGTGTTTGTGCTAGCGTCGGTCATGACAGGCTTCTCTGGTTCGCTGTCTTTGGCCTTTTTTTGGGACGGGGACGCCGGAGGGGAGACAAGCTTGCCCTTCTTGGTTAGGAGTCCATCCAGGTCCTTAGACATTTCAGTCAGTAGAGTCGCCAGGCGGTGGATCCCAGGACATCCTTGTTCGGCTTCATTTTCGTCACGTTGACCGCGGAGTTTAGGGCCGACCTAATGAATTTCAGTCCTGCCTCAATGTCACAAGGGCCCTGTTCGGCGCTTGAGCTTGCGCTACTGTCATTCTTCCTCTTTCCTGACAACGGTGGTAGCTCACCCGTGGCGAGGTACAGGGAGGTGGGGAACATGCTGCGCACGTCGGTAACCTCGACGTCGTCTTTCTTCATGTATATATCGTTTTCAGACATGCTGGTTGTGAGGGGGGTTTTTTGCCCTGGGGATTGGCGATTTTCGGGGGGGGGGGGAGAATTTTTGCTTCCGAAGCTCTCAGAGCTGTTCTGGCCGGGATATTAGCGAAAAACTGCTTCCGGGCTTTCTGATTCGGGGGGACCTTAACACAAAGATGGAGACTTACCTGCTGGTGACTCCAGCGGTGCCCCACGGGGGGTAAGTTAGTCAGGCCGACTCAAAATCGACACCGGCCTGATCGCGAACTTATTATACGTGGTAACACCACTAGGCGCACTGCGGAGGGCGTGTGCAGAAGCTGCCACGAGGAGTGGGCCTCGGAGCGGAGGACGTGCAAGTCGACTTGGACGACGGGTGCAAAAGCTGCCTCGGAGCGGTGGGTGTGCAAGTAAACTTGGACGGCGACCGACGCGCTACTTACGACGACCGACGCGCTACTGAGCTGATATCATCATAGCTAATTAATTTTTAGGGTCCATGTATTCTGTGAGGTTAACAACGGTCACCACATATCACGTACGACTTTTGCGACGATTAAAACATAACCACACAATATTATTGTTTACAGTGCTTTGCTCGTATCACGTTTGTGATAGCAGATCTACGTGTCAACAAAATAACAAAATTACAAAAATGTAGACTAAAATGCGTTGACATACGGCTTAAAAAACATCAGCAGTACTACAATTAAATAATAATAATAATACTCGCAAACGTAGAACCCCTGGTTTTACGAAAAACGGCCGATGGGCGCCTGACGATCGCGGCCTACTTTTCGTCGACAGCACTATAGTGAATTTCAACATAGTATCGAGTTTAATGGGTATGATAGGGATCAATTAATTATGTTTTTATGTATCATGTTCATTGTTTGACAATAAACTTATAGTTTTATAGTTACCTACTTAATGTTCAATATCCACAATTCATAATTAATATATTGTAAGAAGTTAAGTAGATTTCACAGAAAAATGACTTGTCTCCCTTTTATGTACAGCATTTCCTCTTAGAGTTTAGTCAAATCAATTTTATGTTGTTCTCTTTACCTAATTTTAAAAATCGTATCTATGTTTGTTTGTCTAATTTTATGATTCGAGTTTTATGATAATTGAAAATATTTTAGTTTAAAAATTCACCATATTAACTGATTAAAATGTCACAAAAAACCCATCTGACAAATACATGTTCTTACCTTTAAGTTTGATATTAAGTCAATTCACACTAAAACCATGTGTGGTGTTTAGTGGTTTTTCAACGGATGATGAAGAAATACTTAAAATGGTATTTTGTCATTTGATTTTTTTTCATGGTATAATATTAAACTTGTTGTTATATTTAGATATTACATTTATTTGGTGGTAAATTAGTCATTCACTATGCTGAAGCAACTTATTTAGTCATGAAAAAACCTACAACATCGATAGAGTTTTTTGGTTGTCTTCCAACTGTTAAATATGTTCTCAATGAACAATGGTTAAGAGATTCACATTCCAGTTTGATACTCCAAGGTAAATTTTTACTATCAATATTTTCAATAAATATATCAATAATTAAGTTTTGATTATTTCAAACTTTAGCAGTTAATAGTTTGCTATGTATAAATAACTTTGATATTCTTAAACACCTATTCCCTAAATCTGTCACCTCGTCTTATTTGGATAAGCTGGTAAGTGTTTAAAATTTGTAAGACAATTTAAATAGACACTACCAAGTACCAGTATCCTACAATAGATTTCAAGTATTTCAAAATATAATGTTTGTTACTTTTTACTTAAAGATTATTATATTATATTCTTAAACAAAATAAAAGATAACCTACCATATGAAAATGTTTAGTATGTATTGTAACTACTATAGTTAAACATATTATAGTGAGAGCCCTTCATCAATAATAAAATAGAATCATATTCCTGTATAGGGGTAGCTTAGCCCCCTCCCCCCAGTTTGAATATTAGCCCCCCCCCCATAATAATTGTTATCCATTTCATTCAGTATATACCTAACCTATCATATTAAATTTGACATGGCGAATGACAATTAAAATACCAACTAACATTATCACTTTGGTAATCATGTTTCATACAAATCAGAACTTACAAAAAAATACCATTTTAGATTCTGAGTAGAGCAAGTTAATATTTTCAGGAGGTAACAATTGAAAATGTTCAGTAATTTTTTAATAATGAAAATGAAAAAATAAAAAAAAATAAGGAAATGCAGGATATTCTACGCAATACCATATTTTCAACTAAATTGATATTGTTTTTTTTTGGTTTATTGGTAACTAGAAACAGTAAACTATAGATTATACCTTGACACCTACCTGAAATGTTTACTAAATTGTTTTATGCTTTTTAAGCTGTTTTAGACATTTTCGACTTTATAGTTTTTTTGTATTTTATATCTCTGATATTGTAGCTTAGTGAAGATATTGGACAATTGAAAATGATGTTGCTCATAAGTTGTTCACATAATACATTAAAAAAAAAATATATTGAAAAATATAGCCACAATATTTTATTTATAAGCGTATACGTAAGGAAAGAAATGTTATACAATTCAAAAATGTTACCAAAATTTGAAAAAAATGTTTGAAGTTAGAAATATATGAAAAAATGTATTTTTATATCCGAGATTTGAAAAATCAATACAAGAGCCCTCATAAGTTTTTCTAATTTAATAGTAATAATAATTTTTTTAAATTTTTAGTAGTAATTATGTTTTCAAAATGCTCTAAGAAAAAACATTTTATTATTTATTGGTTGAAATTTTTTTAAATGTAGAGAACATTTTTTTCTATTGATTGAGCTCTAGTATTATTTTGGCCTAGTGGGATAAATATTTTTTTATATTAATGGCCATAATTAAATGTATCACTCAAAATTTGAATTATTTTGGAATGTGTGTTATTTTATTATTAAATGTATGAGGTTCCGATCCCTGGTTATAACTAATGACTAATGAATGACTAATGAATGTAATATGTATAATTTGTGCTAAAATTTCAAATATTAATATTTTTCTTGATATTCATATTCAAACTTAATTTCAGATGAAAAAGAATATTTTATACAAAATATACAACATCAATTGTTTGCAATTGTTTGGGTTATGTAATATAACTACAATTCTTGCAAACAATAAGCGTCATCTACTATTTAGATATTTATCATTTTTTGTTACTCCTGGAATTAAACATCCATCCTATTCTTTTTTTGAGCAAATCATTTTTTCTGCTGGTGGTACAATTGAAAGAACAAGAAGGTTTTTGGAGTCAATCCAAGGTTTGGCAACTAATTCCTATTTTAGTATCTCATGTCAGGAAGATCACCATTTGTACAAGGACTTGTTGGGTATTTCTAATGGTATAGTAATTAAAACATAGTTAATTTTTTGTGAAAACTAATGAATTATAAATTACTTTCTTTTAGTTGTTTATTCTCCTGAATTTATAACATGTTCAATTCTGGCGTAGCAAGTTCAACTACAAAAATTTTTACTGGAAATAACTGCTCAAGACTAAATATTAAAATACTTTTAACATGATTACGTATGTATTTCTATTTTTAGTACAAAATACCAATCAACGATTTATCTGTTATTTGTTTTTATTACAGTTATATTTTATGCCTCTACTGTCTATATAGGGTCGCGTCACACTATCGCGGTTGCACCGCGCGGTAGCTACCGCGCGGTTTCGTTCATAAATATCATCACATGTGTATTTATGGAACGTGACACACTTGGGCGTTTCCACCGCGTTCTACCGCTAGCCGCCGCACAACGCCGTTGCATGTCGCGGTTTGACGGCAGCGCCGCTAGAACTATTTTCAACCGCTCAAAATAAAAACCCATGGTTTTCAATCACATGCACCACACTATAGCGGCAGCAACGCGCGTTTTCAGTGTAAAATATATATTAACAATTTATTCAAAATGAGTTTTTTCGACACTGAACTTTTTATTGTGGAAGTTGAAAAAGAAGAGTGCCTTTGGAAAATGAATTCCAAAGAGTATATGGTGGACCGCTATGTTAAAGCAAAGGCCTGGGCCAAAATTGCTTCAAACATGTATGATGAATGGGAAAGTTATAACAAAGAAGAACAAGAACTTAAGAGTAATTAGTTTAAAAGTTTAAAATTTTTATATATTTATTTTTTATTTTTTATATACATATATTAGGTATTACTTATCATATAATGACATTACAATTAGTAATTATAATATTATAATTTGTTAGTTATTAAACTGTATACTAATATTAATAAGAAATTTTATTTAAAAACAATTTAAATGATACGGGGTTGAAAAGTAACTGATCCAGCGTTTAAAAAATATTCAGCAAAGTAATCGCGAACATCAATTCCTTGATGGCGAGCTCCTGCATTCCCGTAGTTTTGAATACCCTCTAAAGGATTACTAAGTGTATATTCAAAAATATATCCGTCTCTTCTGCGCACATAATTATGAAGAATACAACAAGATTTCACAATAATATCCGTAAAATCAGGCTCAACTAGTATTGGAGTGTGCAATACTCTCCATTTATTAGCGAGAATACCAAACGTACATTCCACTATTCGTCTAGCTCTCGACAATCTGTAATTAAATATTCTCCGTTTATCTGTGAGTCCACGTCCCGGATACGGTCTCAGTAAATTTTTATGAAGGCCAAACGCTTCATCAGCGACTATAACAAAAGGTTGTGGGGAATCCGTGGTATTGGGTAAACAAGTTGGTGGTGGCAGATTAAGTTCTTCAGAATAAAGTTTTTTTCCAAAAGGACAATCTTTAAAAACTGTAGAATCACTCTCTCTACCATAGGCACCAACATCAATAGTCGTAAAACAATAATCTGCGTCGACAACGGCCATTAACACAATTGAGAAATACTTCTTGTAATTGAAAAACATAGTTCCCTCATTTTTTGGATTGATACATCTAATATGTTTTCCATCAACTGCTCCAATACAGTTGGGGAAATTAGTTTTTATATAAAATTGGTTTGCGATTTCCAACCATTTATCGGGATTGTTTGGATCTGGCATTTCTTTTGGTTGTAAGGTAGTCCATAATACATTACATGTTTCCCGAATAATTGTACCAATTGTGCTCCGACCTAATAAAAATTCATACTGCAAAGCAACAAAATTGGTTCCCGTTGATAAATATCTGAAATAAATTTATTTCAATTTGAGATTCTGAGCAAAGCAAAAAAAAAGGGGGTCAAGTGGATGTCGCTCAGTTGTACAGTAGGTTACAAGTAGGTCACAATATATATATATCAATCTTGTAAAAATTTAAACTTAAATTTCTCATAAACATATATTTTGACTTGTTTATAAACATTTTTTTATTGATAAAATTAGGCAAACTTATGAGGAATCTTGTATTACATTTTCAAACCTTCGATTTAAAAAGAAAAGTTTTTATGTATTTCTAACTCAACAATTGCAAATTTTCGTCATTTTTACGTATTTTGTCAAAATTTGAACTTTGAATTAAAAAATAAACATACATCATTGTAAAATCAATACATTCATCGCTCCGCTCAGAATCTAAAATTGTTGAATTAATAATAGAAAATGTATTACTACCCACCAGTGTTGTGCAAAATTGTATCTAGAAATTATTAGAATAAAAAATTATTTGACTTAATTTCAAAGATAGTTATTCGAATAATTTTTTGGTTAATATTTGAATTAAAATTATTTACTATAACTATTACTATTATACTTATTTATTGAAATTCAAAATTTGTAATAATTATTTATTTAAATTTTTGTTAGTATTATTTACTATTATTTATTATTGTTAAAATTATTACGAAATACTATCAATATAATAATCACTCCATTCAGAATCTAATATAATTAAAAAATCTACATCTAATTTTTTAACATTATTCTATTGATACATATTTATTTTATTTATAATATTTTTGCGTTAATTCCAAAAAAACAGATTTTATTATTTTATGTATTTATAGTCGAAGAATTAAAAAAAAAATGGAAACACTTAAGAGATAATTACACCAGAGACATAAATGAGACAAGAAAAATTCAGAGTGGATCAGAAGCCAGGAATACAAAAAGATATACATATTCTGACATATTATCTTTTTTACAACCTGTTGTAAAGAAAAGAAAGTAAGGATATATATTATTCCGATATATTTCGCATTATATAAGAATTATTTTTTTTATTAATGATTATGTTTATTAGAACTACTGGAAATATTGAGACTCCGACATGCTCTTCTGATAATGCGATCTCTAAAGACGATCACGGTGATGAAGGGCAATGTCAGTTAGATGAGTCTACGGCGGAATCAGTGCAAGAGGAATGTGATGGGTCAGTATCGAAACAACAAAAAAGAAAAAAAGAACAGATTACGCCTTTTCAAAAAAATTTATTACATTTAATGAAAAACCCACCCATACACAAACCAGAAGATTTTGATGCTGACAAATCCTTTCTTTTATCATTTTTACCGGATTTAAAAAAAATGAACGAAAACCAAAAATTAGAGCTGAAAATACAATTTATGCAGTCAGTAAAAAATATTCTAAATCCTTCACAGACTCTTTCTTTTGAACATCATAAACCAAATCCACATCAATTTAATTACTATCAAAACGATGGTTACTCTCCTAACTAAGCCAATTATAGAAATAATCATCAACAATTTCTTCCAAACTTTCAAACTGATCTCTCTCATTCATATCATTATTCTCATACATCACCTCACCCATCGCCTCAACTACATTCCTATCCAGGTTCTCCTAACGTTGATGTGAATCGTAGTAATTTAAATATTCAAGATGAAAATTCTCACCACACTATATAACAGTTTTTTTTTAACATTAAGTAAGTAAAATTTAAAAGGATTTCCTCATTTTTTAATTATTTTATTTTATTTTATTCATCTATAATTTATGTATTATTATAATATTTTATTAAATATTCTGTTTTTATATCTTTAAATTTCACTTACTATATTTTTAATGATTTGAGGAAAAAAAAAAATTAAATATAGTATTTACATACAGTAGAAAACTAAAAAAATATATTTTATTTTATGATAAATGTATGATAAGCAACATGTATTAATTATAAATAAATAAATCAGAATTTTTAAATAGTCTACTATAATTCTTTATATACTATAAATATATATTTTTTTTATGTTACCTTATTGTGAGGGTGAGTCTTTCTTCTACAGAAACGGGATTGCGAAATGGTGTAATTTGTTTTGTTATATATGGACGCACATTCTCCAAAAGTTCATCAAATGATTGAATGGACATTCTGTAATATTCAAAGAACTTCTGTGGATACTGTCTTATGTCCAAATAAAATTTTTTAAAACGCTCATTATCTTCACGGCTTTTATTAAATGGATGTACCCAAAATTCTCTTTCTTTTCTTGGAGAATTTAAATACCCAAAAGAGTCTGCGATTGATATAATGATATCACTTGCAAAGAACGCATATAATAATTGTAATCCATCCTACTCAACATAAATGTATTAGTTAACTTAAATAGAGGTAAATGAGGTAGGTAAATATAATAAGGATTATTTTTTTTCCAATTTAGGTTAATTACTAGGTATCAATTATAATGGAAATCGAACTTACTTTTGATCTTCTTACTTCTGATGAAGGATGAACTTGAACTTTGAAAAAATCGAACTTACTTGTGATAATATAATATATTATAATCACT
This sequence comes from Myzus persicae, assembly GCF_001856785.1. Classification (NCBI taxonomy): domain Eukaryota; kingdom Metazoa; phylum Arthropoda; class Insecta; order Hemiptera; family Aphididae; genus Myzus; species Myzus persicae. The sequence continues at coordinate 87,320 of NW_019104234.1, forward strand.
ATGCACAACCCACGTGGACAACGGAAATTGTACAACTGAGAGCATAAAACCGCTTGAAGTGTGACACGAATTTACCGAGCGGAAGTTTTAACGCGGTAGCTACCGCGCGGTGCAACCGCGATAGTGTGACGCGACCCTCACACAATATTTTTGTGTTGCCGAAACGATAAGTGAATTAGGTTGCCAATAATTTGTTCCTTAATAAATAGCCGGCACCGGGGGCCTTAATTGAATAAACCTGTTGCCGTACCTTTATTAGCATTTACAGGAATGAGTTCTAACATTTGTATTTGTAGTTTATCATCAGAAAAATATTTTACTAATACTGCCAACAATTTATTAGTACTAATATCCGTGCTTTCATCAAGATGATTTGAATATATTTTTGTTTTAAATAATTAACAATATTTTCTTCAACAGTTTTAGAAAAAACATTTTTTTATAATTTGAGTGGAAATTGTAAGTTTTAAAGAAACTTGTTTTGATATTTTAGAAAAATCAGAAATTACGGATTGTAACTGAGACAAATGATTTTTACTATTGAAACTTATATTATAACATAAAATACACAAAACTTGTTTAATTTCTACTTTTTGGTCTTTAATTTTCAATTGCGATTGGTCAGTTGTCAATGGCAAATCATTTTTATGCCACATACACTATACAGTTTATAGGTGATGATTTGATTTACTATGTCGAATATTGTCACTTTTTTTGGTTACAAATGTTGTATTACATGAAATGCATTTTCTTTGGCTGGTTCATGAAGTACTGGTTGTAACCATCCATCCAACAAATCTTTAGCCAAGAGTCACTGAATAGTTGTTTTCTTGCATTTTTTGTCTTCCTGTTTTGGTCAGTTCCCCGAGTTTTTGTCTTTTGCTTTTTGGTTTTCAAATTCTTATTTTTGACATCAGTAACGTATTGAACATCAGATGTTGAATTATATGTTTGTGCCTTGATTAATACATTAGTTAATTATAGGTTTTCGTAGTTATATAATGTAATAGAGATTATTATTCTTACTTTTGGTCCGCTATTTAAAAAACGCCTCATATTTAAGTAATTTAGAACTACAAATAATTTACTATTTAGTATTTATACGAAAATTTTGGTACTGCAGTCTATACTCATAGACTAATAAGAATAATAGACTAACTGATATCGATATATTTTCCTGTGTATGGTTAATATGGGAATAAGGCAATGGACTTTGGACAGATAGACAGACAGCTAAATAAATTGACTAATTGTCACATAATCACAAAATATTCATTAAAAAATAAGATGATTTGTATGAATATAATTTATTTAAATGTTGATGTGTGCGACTGACATCCTCGTTAATACTATCTTATACACTATACAGTGAACAATATTTGTACGACTGTACATAAATACAATTAATAACCGGAAAATAAATCTAATCGGCAATCCTCGAGACATGTTTCTAGGAAAAACATGCGTGTGGGAACAGTCAACAACCATGTTAATATGATCAAAATTTAAAATAATTTAAAATTCAACATTATTTTGATTGTATATTAAATATTTAAATTAAATAAAAAGGTCGATGGTAAAAATATTAGTAGAGATAGTAGATATTATTATTATTATTATAGAGATCTTCTGGATGTTGGGGTACTTTTAAATAAGTTTATTCTACTTAAAGAGCTTGCCGGCGTGGTTGCAACGAGTGAACCTCCCCGCACTCTACTGACAACACATGATTGTATCAGCGTTTGCTTCCGTGCGTTTTACAGTGTGGTGGGCATTTGCCGCTAGATGTCGCGACGAATATCGATTTTAATGAGCGAAATGTAATGAGATAATTCTGTCGCGTTACACAAGTAAATTAAGCTATGTCCGATGTGACTAATTTATATTATACATATAATAATAACTATAAATGTTTATGAACTTATAAACATCAAAACCTCTTACAAATTGTGTGGACAATTTTACTAGTCTGAATTTTATAAAAAATGTATCAAAATAAATAAATATTAACCTTTGTATTAGCTTGGCTAATATCAGTAATGTAATAATGTCATTGCCATCATTATTGATTTTAACTTCACCCACGTCAACTCTTTGCATTTCACTTTCATCAAGATTAGCGATGTCGCTCATATACAACTAATTTATATACATATAATAAAAATTGTATATAGTTATGAATTTATAAACGTCAAAAGCTTAAGGCGCCCACAAATCTAATATGACTAATGTCAATTTTTAGGAAACTTTGAGAATAAATGTTTATATTGAAGTACCTCATTATAATCATAGATCATAAATTCATACAATTTTGTAAAATCATGACTTATAAAATGAGAGATGGAAATTAACATTTCAACAGGATAATATTAGGAATATTTTAATATACTTGAACCTGTTTAACTTCAAGCTATCAACAATAAAAACAAATCTGAATAATTTTTGAGTATGTACTTATACTTAAATCGTAATTTTGTCAATTACAGAAGCTAAATTATTTTGACTGACAAAAAAATACAGAGCAGGCAGTTTATTACTCCCCAATAATTTTTTTCGGTCTATTGCTAAGTTTCGAATGCATCCTGAAAGCATTTATTACTGATAATTTAACACCTTGTTCAGTAGAAATGCTTTCGATAACTTCCAAACAATTTTCATTTATTTGTTCCAGCACTCCGATTATCTCCAAATTATTTATAATTGCATTTTGTTTCAAAACAGTAATTTGTTTAGTTAGACTTCTAATGTCAACCTTTAATTAACAATTAGTTTCTTTTAGACATTTGTTTTCTCCTTTTAGTTCATTAATATAATTCAGAACATCCGACAATTGTTTATAAAATATTTCAAAAAAATTGCTCATACATTTTACCTACTCAGTTAAGTTTGATAAAGTTTCATCGGAGCCATCAAAAGAATCATCATCATGTGTAATACTCATGTTAATAACTTTCGGCTTACATTTTGCATTTTTTTGTACATTGTACGACATTTGATAACGTGACGACCGAGTGTATTGTTTAATATTTATGTTGTACCGGCATGTTTTTAAAATTTGATTTATGTATAAGAAAATATAAAAATTTAACAGAAAAAATACGTAATATCACTTCAACTTACAATGCTAACGATAATCTAAATTATTTAAAAGATTAAGTTGCCAACTTATACAAATGTAAAATTTGTAATTTATATTGTTGTATATATAATATGACGAAACACAATATGTCAATATCTATTATCTATTAACAATAAAATATAATTAGTAGTATGAATAAATTTCAATTCACTGTTTTGGTTTTCATAACAATATTGAAGACTTTGCTTTTACTTTTTTCGTTATTTTCCCATTTACTATTTTATTTTTTCGTATTATGATTTATGGCTCAGAATCGAATTAAGTTCATATACTTATATCACACATTATATTTTATAGATGAAAGGTACCTGGATAATATATTGTATACAATTTTAAATAAATAATACGTACTATTATATATTAATAAATAATAAGTTCAGTCAAATATTGATGCAGCCTAAGACGTATGGTATTGGTTTCTACCGTTTTTATAAATTCTTAAAAACTTATTCTTAAAAGCAAAAGTTATTCAAACGACATGTTGACTATTGTCAACGTCGACTTTTATGAAAAAAAAACTTATCTGTTGTATGTTAAAAATAAATAAATAAATTATAAAATATTAATATTTGTTAAAAAAAAAAAGTACATATAAGTAGTAATTATGGTAAATATTAATTAGTATTTAAATTATGTAGGTGTAAAAATTAAAAAGTATGCCAACGGCACGTAGTGTTCCCAAGCGGTCACCCATCCAAGTACTAACTACGCCCGACGTTGCTTAACTTCAGTGATCGGACGAGAACTGGTGTATTCAACGTGGTATGGTCGTTGGCGAGTGACGAAGGCTATCTGAGTGGATATAGATATCTATATGGTAAACTGTTAATGTACCTAGTAAAATAATAAATTATTATATTATGTATTTTATTTAAATATATATACTTATATCACACATTATGTGTTATAGATGAAAGGTACCTTAATAATATATTGTACCTATAACATTTTAAATAAACAATAAATACAATTATACATTAATAAATAATAAGTTCTGTCAAATATTGATGCAGTCTGGTTGGTTGGTTTTTACCGTTTTAATACATTTAAGACTAGGACTTATTCTGAAAAGCAAAAAGTTATTCTAACGACAAAGTCAACGTCGACTTTTATGAAAAAAACGTATTTGTTGTATGTTATAAATGAATAAAAAAAATAATAAATATGAGTAGTAATTATGGTAAATATTAATTAGTATATAAATTATGTAGGTGTAAAAATTAAATTAAAAAAAGTGTGCCAACGGCACGCAGTGTTCCCAAGCGGTCACCCATCCAAGTACTAACTACGCCCGACGCTGCTTAACTTCAGTGATCGGACGAGAACTGGTGTATTCAACGTGGTATGGTCGTTGGCGAGTGACGAAGGCTATCTAAATGCATATAGATATCTACAAGGTAAACTGTTAATGTATCTAGTAAAATAGTATATTATATTATGTATGTGATTTTAATGTTTATAATATATCGGGAACGAATTTATACGTAAATGCATATTTTTATTAGAACAAGATATTTACGAATTGACAAAAAATGTTTTTACATATCTCCCTAATTTTCAAGGCAGGGTATTAACGAGTTAATAAGTTAAAGTTAAGTTAAAAAGTTAAGTTACTTTTAACTAAGTTATCTAACGAGTTACTTTTTTTTAGAAGTTACTTCTAACTTAAAGAGTTAGTTTTTTCCCATGTCATTCAGTAATAATTTTACTAAGTTAATTTCTTTCCTAAAGACCTAAACCAAAGATTTAAAATTAATTCAATTTTGTAAAATTTAATTTTATAAAAAAAAAAACCCAAAATATTAAATATATTAATTTGAGAATAATAATTTTATTAATATAGTTATTACATTGCATATTCACAGAAAATATCATATAACTATATTATAATAGACGGAAATGTGTTAGGGGTAACCGCGTCATAAATAATAGAAAATATAACAATTTAGGTACTCAGTATCCCATACACATTTGTAAAGTTTGTAGACTCATTAGGTCATTACTCATTACCTACCCAATCACTATTATTACTTATTATTATATTTATTTGTAGAATTACAGCAATACTTGGCCCATCGGTGTAAATAATTTATGCCCGTAGCAGAGTGGTAGTTCCTCGTATTTACTATTTACCTAATTAAATAAATACCAAGTACGCGGATTATTTTTTATTTTTTAATAAACCACCCAATAAGTGCGAGCCGTAATAGATTTTAATAGTGGAGTAATAAAACATATTGCAGTCTGTCGGGTCTAGACTGTGTCATGTGTCGTCGAAAATTATTTTTCATATCCTAATGTTTCTGCTGCTTTCTCTAGAGCTATGAGCTTTGATATATTATTTCATATTTGTCTACTAAAATGGTAAAATGCAACAACGCTTTGATTAAATATTGTATCCTTACTATTAATTGAATAATATTTGACATTATATATTGTGTAACCAATCAATTATATTCTAATCAATAATAATGAATTTTATTATTATAATATTTAGTACAGTCATGAACCATTTACGTTAACAAACATGCATTTCATAATTGATTAAAGTATAGTATACAATTAATGTGAGTACCTATAGTAACTTATTTTATTACAAGCATTTTAAGAAATTTTAAGATATTTATTGAATTATATGTTATTTGTTAGCTTTATAAAAAGGTAGGTAGGCATTTTTATATTAAAAAAAGTAAATTGTAACTTTAAACTTAACTTACATTTTCCTTTATTATCTTTTTACACAACGAGTTAAAAAAAATAGTGAAATTACCTACCCTTGCTGATTTGTAAATATTTTTAAACATATTTCATCATTTCGTCATTCATATATTTTTAAGCCACGTTGCAGTGAACAAAAACAGCCGTTTATCGTTATATTGTCGTATAACAAAAAAATATGTACTTAAATCATAGTTTCTTAACCAAGGGTTTATATGGACCAGTTGGGGGGTCCGTATATGGTTACTGAGGGGTCCTCGGAGTGGCTGTTAGTTTATTTTTAAATAACTCAAAAATACATTTGTTTGAAATTTCAAATTAATTCATAATATTATTTAATTTACCTTAAAAATAGAAACTGTATATTTTTATTTTTAACTTTATTGAACGTGTATTTATGGGGAATAGTAAGTTCCTACACGAGAGTAGCAGGTAAACAATTACATATTATGTTAGTTCCTACACGGGCATATGTAAGTTCCTACAGGGTAAAAACCAGGTACCTATGTTAGTTCCTACACGGCGGAAAAAGGTACGTATGTAAGTTCCTACACGGTAAAAACCAGGTACCTATGTTAGTTCCTACACGGCGGAAAAAGGTACATATGTAAGTGTACCTATATGTGTATATATGTGTAAATATGTATATACGAATAAATATATGATGATTATATATTATATAATACAAATCGCATAACACATTTTCACAAATAAGCATATAATAATTAGATTTTTTATTGAAACTTTATACGCTGGTTAGCTATTTAGTATAGGTAACTACATTCAAATATACTTATAAATAATACTTATAAATGTATAATATACGAAATCACTGGAAAATACGACAAGCTACAAGCTGATAATATTATCCCCTATACCGACTCGACGTAAGGAAAAAGATAAAATATCTTATTATCTATATTTTTGACATACAAAATATTTATGACTTTTCATCATCGATAAAAATGATACAGAACTTGATTTTGATTTGATAATCTTAAAATTAGTTATAAGTCTTATAACTATACACAGTAAAATGTACATGTAGTTATTTCTCTTAAAAGTTTTGTTAGTATTGTTCGAAACATCTGAGTGTCCGTACATATCCGTTTATACCAATCATATACAGTTATACAAATTCACAATGAGCGAGAATGTATCATTCATGTTGAGTGAAAAAGGCAAACAACTACTAGTTTTGAATAATTTTAAATTTTTTAAGCATCATACATCTAAAAAAAATGAAATTACGTGGCGTTGTGTAATAAATAAGTGTAGTGCAAAAGTTTATACTTTGGGTCAAAATGCCCAATTAATTAATACAGATAAATCGTGTTTTGATCACCGCCATGCAAGTGATAGCACTTTAAATCGGCAACAAATAAGCAATGCTTGCAAAAGAAAAGCTGTAGACTCTATAGTTGAAAAACCGTCAAAAATAATACGAAAAGAAGTATCAAATTATGCTAACGAAGGAGATTTGATTGCACCCGACTTAAAACTCATAGCAAGGAATATCCATAATGCAAGGATGCATTGTTTCCCCAAACTGCCAACATCAAGAAAAGAAGTGCACGAAATATTAAGTTTATTAGACATAAAAACAAATAGAGGTGAGTTATTTTTATATGAAAATGATGCGCTAAATGAAATAGTTATTTTTTCATGTAAAACAAATATAGATTTGTTAAAAGAATTAGATGTTTTATATATGGATGGTACTTTTAACTATAGTGATAAATATTATACGCAACTATACACGATTCATGGCATTAAAAATGGAGTGTACATTCCGTTAATGTTTTGTTTATTGCCAAATAAAGAAAAAAAGACTTACGTTGCATTATTGAAAACGATAAAAATAGCTGGAGTAATACCTAAAAAAATTATTTTAGATTTTGAAATAGCAATGCATCAAGCAGTTTTTGAAATTTTTCCGGAAACAGAGGTGTTTGGATGTCGTTTTCATTTGGGCCAAGCTTGGTACCGCAAAATTCAAAATTTAGGTTACGCACCACAATTTAATTCTGCAAATGACGATGTAGGAAAATGGTTAGTACATATTTTTGGACTTCCTTTTCTCAATCCAGAGGAAGTGGCAGAATGTTTTACAGAATATTTTATGGCAGACAAACCTGAAAATCTAGCTATAACCGAATTTTGTGATTATTTGGTAGACAATTATATATCAAATGAATCAATTTTTCCTCCGAAAATGTGGGCGCGGCAATGTTCTGATAGAGTCCATACGACAAACGCTTGTGAAAGTTTTCATTCTGATTTTAACTCTAATTTTTATCACCAACATCCAAATATTTTTAAAATTATTGAAATTCTCAAACTTTTTCAAGTAAATACGTATATAAAAATAAGAACTGCAATTAATAACCCAAAACCAAAAATCAGTAAAAAATACGCTGAAAAAGAAGATTTTATAAATGAAAAAATTTCAGATTATAGAACAAGCAAAATAAATAAATACGATTATGTTAAATTATTAAGTTATAGAAATAAACCTCATAAAATATAAGTTTTCATTTTTATTATATTTTTTACTTTTTATATTATATTATATTATATGAAATGAAAAATTAAAATGCATTATACGATTTTTATTATATTTTTTACTCATCATATTATATTTATTCGTATATACATCGTATATACATATTTACACCTTTTTTCCACAGTGTAGGAACTAACATACGTACCTGGATATTACCGTATAGGAACTTACATGCGTATCTTTTTCCGCCATGTAGGAACTAACATAGGTACCTGGTTTTTACCGTGTAGGAACTTACATACGTACCTTTTTCCGCCGTGTAGGAACTAACGTGTGTATTTTTTTTACCTACTACTGTCGTGTAGGAACTTACATTCGCCCGTATTTATTATGTATTAATATTGTATATGCGAACGGTCGTTCATATTTCTGTACGATTTTCGATAGCGTTTTTAAGATCACATTAAAAATGCCTTGACCGCATTCTGCCTCTTGAAAGATAGCGATGTTTTTAAACATCAAACTTAGATTCCGATAATCTTATATGCAAATTAAAGTTATCGTAATTTAGCAAACTTACCAACACTTGAACACGAGCTTTCAAAGGCTAATATTGCTATGTCCAGTTGCATAAAAACTCAAATGTGTTAACATCTTGATGTGCTTAAAAATTAATTTGGCAATTATTTCGATTCTACATATTTGAAAGCAAAAATATGGTTAGGAAATCCTTTTCTGGTGGACTTAAATACAATTAATGATTCAGGCCTCGTTAAAAATGGATTAATTGATTTGAGATAAAAAAAAAATGGCACTCCACGATTTTCAAACAAAAAATGTAATCGAATTTTGGTGTTCGTTGACAAAGGTCTGTCCGCGAGCTGTACGCAAAGCAATTCAATTTTTGATTCCATTCGCTACTACATAACTCTGTGAGTTTGGATTTTCTACAATGGTGATAGTTAAAAATAAAGCAAAAAATCAATTGGAGATTATGGAAGATATGCTCATTGCTCTGTCCAATACGGTCCCACATGATGTAAAAAAGAAAATTCATGCCGTTACAGAAAACAATCTGGGCTATACTGATTTTAAAATAATCAATGAATTAATGAGTGGCAGACATCTTTCTAAAAATTTTGAATTATCTCCTTCAGATAATATTAGGCTCTTTAAATATGATCCAATTACATTGATTGACGTGAAACGATCGTTTAGCTGTTTTAATTATACTATGAGACCTAATGAGCGACATTTTACATTCAATATTTTGAAAAAATATTGTTATTATTCAATGCAACACATTATTCCAAAATATTTTCTATTTATATCTGATATTTTTATAATTTTATTTAACTTATTTTTTTAATAAATGCATTGTACTTATGCAAAATTATATTATATTGCTTATATTCACTAAACTAATTATTACTATGTTTAATATTATATTATGTTACGCACTCGCTCAAATTATTACCTACTACGCAAACACCCTATAGGCGTTACAATAGTGACATTTTCTCCTTATGTAATCTCTAGTCTTTAAGAGGGCGCCACATATTATACATTTTCTATTCCATCTTACAGACGTACAACCATCGGCAATACTGGGGGCATAGGGGGGCTTAGCCCCACTATATGTGTATATATTGAACTTATTTTATTATTTACATATTGTTTTTAATGATGAGTTTATAATTTCATTTTATTGTTTATTTTTAATTTTGATTTTCGAGAACAGTTACGCTTACTGTGGTGGAGGTGTCCCTCAAAGTTATTTTGAACATTAGTTTTCTAGGACTCAAGCCGCTTAACTATTAAATCCTAGTTACGCCTATGGTGATCACTTATGCGCACCTGTGCCGTGTGTTATGTGGTTTGTATTACCTAAGTATATTTAGTGTTTGGATATTAGTATTATTATTTTGGGGCACTCTATATCTGTACGGTTGTTGTGTATTATAACCCGTACGTTATTATACTGCGAGGTAACCTTGTCACGCCCTAAACACCCCGCAAGTCGTTGCCGCTAACCGAACTATTCGCAGGAGCGGCTTAACACGTCGTCATGTTTTTACATATTTCACAATAAATTATTCAATTTGTTCTCACATATTTAGACAATTTTACTGTTTTTACGTGTTTTCTTCAGAGTTCAGAGTGATTTTTGTAAATAGTTCTGTAGTATTAATACATAATTTTTCATGTTATATAAATACATATAAATCCTAGCCCTAGTTATTATGCATTTAAATTCAAAAATATTTTTAGGTAAGTACCTATAATAGTCAAAAAATACAAGTTAATAATATAATATTTATTCAAAAATTTGGTGTAATTAGCTATTGCCTATTTATCTACTGTATGATATTTATTTATAATTTTTTATTAAAAATAATAAATATCATCAAATAAAATTATGCAAAACTATTTAGAATATAAAAACCGATCCAATAATAACACTGATTATAAATAGGTATAATATATATATTATAGGTAGGTATATTATCTAATGCATTGTTTTTATTTTTACTAAAAATACAATCAAGTGATTTGACTCCCACAATAATATAAAATGCAATTAAGATACCAAATACACGTTTTATTACTTTAGTAAATTGATCGTTAGATAGAGTACAGATTATTATGGCTGTATAACATAACATTGGCGTATAAGTGTACAACAGGAGCTCAAACGCATATTTTTATCATTTATCATTATTTATTGAAATGTATTAAAAATTAAATATAAAATTCAAATGCCATAGGTTTTTTAATTATTGACACATAATTATAATTGATACGACAAAATTCATTAAAAAATAAATCCTTTATATAAATCATATTTCAAAAATATAGGTTCCCATTTGAATTTTAAAAGTTACCCCTTAATCTCCTCTTTTTAATGAATAGAAAAAATAATTAATATCATATTAATTTTGATTGTATGATTCAAAACAGTTTTCGCATACCTAGGTCATTTTTTCCTAATTTCAATATATCATGCTGAAATCTGCTGTCACATGAAATGTTGAACACCCTGTATATTATTACACAGTTTGTAAATAGTTATTTAACAATAAGCACAAGTGATGGATTTAAATATTTAATATTTTAATAGAATATGTTTAAAAATGTACAAGATAAACATATGTGTGGCATAGGTACATTCGAATACAATGACAAGGCTCTCTTCAAATCTTTACACCAAATCCGTCCATATATTGCTGTATAAAATACATTTTTAACAATAAATAAGTTAAATAAATATTCGTTATCTGAATCTCAATCATAAGGCATAAGTCAATTATGACAAAGTTGACTCGTTCCATAGTTTAGTAATTGTTTAGCAAATCCTATAGCTTCAGTATTTCACAAGAATGTGATCTACGTTATATAGAACGTTTTACGTTGCCTATAGGATGTATTTAATAATAATGCATGTGTAACAATTATTTAACTGACAACGTGTTATGTGTAAAATATATACGCATTAAGTGTTAAAATAAAATAAGAAAACAATTATGGAATAATATCGTAATAGGTAATTAGGTATTGGTAATAATATTTAGACATTTAGAATAAGGATATAGGGTTAGGAATTATAAGTGGACACTGCAAACATTCACAATAAAATACTGAAAATATGAAATGTACCTATACGACCTACCCGTGTAATGCGATTATTAATGAATAAGTTATAATATGTACCTAAATCTATTGGTTCTGGTCTATATGGCTGCCATGGTTGGGGTTAAGTAGCTATAGCCTATAGGTAGGTACATAAGACGTATTGTGTATAGTACACACTCAATATTGAGCATTATTACAAGATGGTCGCGTCAACATTCACATCAGTAGGTATTCATTACCTAGTCATAACTAAATAGTTATCCACGGATTTCTAGTAGGTAGGTAGATAGGTAATAGATACATTAAACCAACAATCTTTACCAGATATATTAAATTTCAATATTGACGTACGATAGCGGATAAGCAACACAATGTGTATATACTTTCGTTTTTTAATTCCAAACATTTTATTTGTATACTCATGAAAACTATATACATTTCTTACATTTACAAAATCAATGTAATCCTACTCAATGCCAAAATTTATCCGAGAAAAGATGTTTTTAGCAATATTGGAAGCAGGTAAGAGGTAAGTAGATACCTACCTATTTCGTATTTTCGTCCTGTATCTTTAAGCGTCTATACCTCTTTTTGGTTTTTGTTATTTCTAATGTAGAAGATACTGATTCACATATGTATATGATATTGAAAAGGGAAGCAAAATTTGAAATGCTTTTTTTCTCACTCCGGAGTATTCGTTTTGCAGAGAAACTAATACAAGAAAAGTTTTTATTGTTTAAAAATTCGTTGTTTAAAACTCGAATAACTTTTTTTGTATTTGTGATATCAAAAAAATTAAAATAATATCACAGTAAATATTCTGCTCTAAATAGTATGAAAATTTGGTTCCTTAGCTTGGACTACAGCCTGATTGGTTCTATCCCGCGCTAAACAGTTTTTGCCATTTTACATTTGTAAGGGACAAGAAATGCGAGTAGCGTGGAATGGAAGGAATGGAAAACTGTATAAAATAAAAACGATCTAACATCATCAGTCATCAGAATATTTGTAACAGGGATTTATGCTGTAATCGTGATGTCCAGTGAGGCGTCGCCGCCGACGACGTGGAAATTGACAAACGAGGTACATCGAGAAGCAACTAGTCCATGCATACGACCCTGGTCGATGGGAGTCCAACATTCACTGCTGCTGTTAATATATTATTATATCACTTCGGTGCGCTCTATCGGTACACGTTCATGGCCTAACCACTTTATATTATCTGTAGCCGTTGTGTTAAAATAGACACTTTCTTTGTGTGGCAATTGCGTTATGCTACTCATACTAAAGCCATACGCATCGGCGTAACTAGGGGAGGGGGGCTTAGCCCCTCTTAGCCCACTATAATATATATTGTACTTATTTCATTATTTACATTTTGTTTTTAATGATGAGTTTATACTTTCATTTTATTGTTTATTTTTAATTTTGATTTTAGAGGAATGTTACGTTTACTTTGGTGGAGGTGATGGGCCCCCAAAGTTATTTTGAAGATAAGTTTTCTAATACTCAAGCCCCTGTAACTATTAAATCCTAGTTACGCCTATGCGTACAACATTGTAAATTTTTGTTTGCAGTTCTAGTTTTTTTTTATGTAATAATAATCTTGAATAATATTAATATTAATATTAATATTAATATAATATAATATAATATTAATATCTAGACAATATTTAACTATTAACAAACTTATATTGAGTAAGACAATTATCTGTGATTTATATTATTTGTTTTTACTATATATTTATTCAAACAAAGTTATGAGTAATGAGTATTATGTAAATTATTAAGATTTAAAATATTCTCATAACTCGCTTAGAAATTACAATATCTTAAAACACCCACGAAGAAACTCAAATAATGCTTTTACATTTACATTTACTTTGATAATAGGTCGATTCATTTTATTATCGAAACTGTAATATTTACTATACAAGATTGGAACTGCTGAACTCAAATTTGTTATGTTTTGTGTTTATAAAACAGAGTAACAATATAAAGGTGGTTGTGGCGCCATCTTAAAGACTAGAGATAAATTCCCTTGACGAAAAACGCCCCAAAAAAACCGAACGGGTGTTTACGTAGCAATATTAAAGTGTAAGTGTGTAATATCTTTAATTTTATGATTAAATACTAAAATATGTTGTTAATGTAAAGTACACAAATAAGATTAAATCAAGCGGTGCATCCCAATTTAGTTTCAATGACGCGACGTCCAATATAATAACTTATTTGTTATTTTTCTATGATTGAAAATATTCAAGTTGTAGATAAGACTGTATCTTATACTAAATTAACTCAAAAACAAATAACTGAAGATACTTTACCATTATCAAGATATTTTAATGCATTTTGAGATGTGTAAGACATTTGAAATTATATATTTTTTTTAGTTTTTTTCCGAATTACAATAAATAGTACTTTGAATTAAATAAAATAGTAATAGGTTTTTTCATATGATAATGGACAGAACGCCTCCGCTCAGAATCGTTTTTGTATGCAATAATGTTATAAAACCATTAAATTTAAATTTAACACTTGTGCGTGATAAAAGTGGGCTAATAACAATCGTTGTTGAAGCACTAACAGATAATAAAATAATTCATAAGTACTAAAGTACCCAATAAAATATAATAAATTAAAATATTCTGCATTGAAATGAAAATCCATAGGTACTTATTCTATTTTAGAATGTAATATAATAATAATATAGAATTAAAATACCAGTTATTAATTTATTCATATTATACAAAAATTGTATTTTATTGAGTACCTATGTATTATTATTTTTAATTTGTATAGGGCAAGTATTATTACCTCCCAAAAACAATTATAGTTTATTAATTTCCAGAAGCGATAAATGCCATAGATTTTAATATAATAGAATTGATAATAATAAGTACTCTAAAATAATATTTCCTAAAGAATAAAAAAAAAAATTATTCAACAAGACTAAGTAGAAATTTAACCAGCAGTAAGATAAATTAATAAGTAGTATTTAAAAGGTATAAACGCTGTTGTCCTTTACGGAACGTCGTAGAATCTATGAGGTAAACCTAAAAATAAGAACGATTGGATAAAAAAACTAAATAATTTCAAACGACTTGCCCAATTGCAAAAAGCTTAAAGACCTATATCAAAGTCTTCTATCGAGAAGTCGAATTTCTCATATAACCTCTATATTATACACTTATATATGTATTATAGATATACATATATATGATATCATAGTATCATCATACAGATAAACCACTTTTAATATAATATTATTATATTTTTATCTTTTCATCAGATATAATTGTTATATTATTATTATTATTATTTTTTTTTTTTTTTCATTGAACAAAACGCTTCAACGGCATTGATTATTTGCAGTTATTTAATTATATTTGTTTCTCTCTTTTTTTTTAAAAAAAAACAATATTTTTTTGATATTTTGCTAAATTAAATTAAGTTAAAGGTATAATTCTAACATTTTCAAAAAATTTAGAACGCTTATTCGTTATTTTTTTTTCTAAGGTCTTCGTGTTTTAATCATTCTCTTAATGTATATTTAACTATTAACTGTGTTCCACATGACCGCATGTGGAACATATTGGTGGGTGTTTTTTGTCCATTATAAGAAGCGGCGAGTAAGTCTATGTGGCCTATTCTTAACTTGACTGTTTCGTATTTTATGTTTGGATTTGTGGGACACTTAAAGGTTTTTTTTTTATTTCGCTAAGTTTTTATTTAGTTTTTTCCATTTATTTTTTGATATCATCGTATGTTTGTATTTGTACTTTTACCTGGTTTGTTTATGCTATTCGCTTGGACGCTTAGTCGATGTGGTTTGTAACAGGCGATTTTTACCCCCCTGTATATTTTACCGGGGGTAAAAATCNNTAGCTGTTAATGAATAACCGATCTATAATACAAAATATCTTAATCGTTTAACAACAAATTAAAATACCTATTAGTGAATAATACATAATGAAATTTGTACCTTCTCACGAAATTTACTTTAGCTGTTAATGAATAACACATTAATAATCAATCTATACTAAAAAATATCATAATCGCTTACAAACAATAATAATTAAGTAAATATAGTATTATTGAATAACACATTAATAACCAATATAATATATTAAAAAATGTCTTAATCACTTACACGTTAGACTCTTAGATAGCTTAATATTATATCTCCTACCAATTAATGGACTCATCCGCACCCGTCTTAGCTCTGCAAGAGCCGACATTCATTCAGTCTGTTCTCAGTCTTACACAATTGTAATTCTCCTCTACGTTTCTATCAGTCTCATAAATTGTTCGGTGCTTACAATTTTTCAAGTCTTATATTATTTTATAGTGTTTATTATTTTTTCCGAGTCTTTTAAAATTTAAAGTGTTTTTTACTTTTTAAAATCATTTTTAAAAACATGGCTGGTTCAATCGCTGACAACGCTACATTATACAACGAGAAGAAGGCTTTCGCATACGTTCCTCCATCACCACCGGCAGACCTCATCGAAGCTACAAGCTACTCGTTGGACTTCACGACGAGAAAATTTATACTTATCGGTATCGATCCGACAGAACAACTTCAAACAGTTGTACTCTTATTAACATCATCACGTTATGTGAAAATAAGTACAGATTTTCTAAGACGGATATTCTCACTTATGGGTAACATACTATCATTTATATTAGACACGCCGCAAAAGTATAAGCGAACCACATTTCTCGAAACCGATGCTTATAAAATATCAAGTATGGTGTATAACGGTTCAAACGTTCTGGTAATTGAATCCAAGACTGAAGATGGATGTAGAGTTTTATTAAGTCGTTCAGATTTAATAAAACTCCAGGAAATAGAATGGTGTATTACTGCTAGTATTAATGAAAAAGAAGAAAAAATAAAACCAACAATTATTAAGCAAATTAGTGATTATTGCGAGTATTTGATGGAAAAATGCTTGCAATCGGATTCACCGCCCAACAATTTGAGGGAAATGGAAATTTTCGTTCGGAACGTTGAAGTCAGACAGAGTAAGAAGACACCTAACCTCGGTCAAATTAAAATGTTTGCGAGTAAACAATTGGCCGAACTTTGTATGGCTCATCGAAAAGTACAAAACTCAGAAGTGGTAATTTAAAAATATATTATTTCATATATAAAATATTAAATTACACTTATTTTTATTTTAGGTATATGATAAGAATTTCAGATCGCTGTCATCTTTATCACCCAGCTATTCAACAGTAATGGGTGAAATGGGCAGATTGACTAAAGAATGCGATGCTTGTGATGAAATTAATCCGTTGGAGGATAATAGTTTAGTTGAGGTAATTTATAAATATAATATTATATACAAACATATATTTAATCAAGTTTTATTTTTTTTAAATTTTAGTTACAGTACGAGTATTCACAGATATCGCCAAACTATTCTCCAGGCAATAATATAGCTAAAGTAATTTATAAAATATTCACGTTATATACGCGTTCATCTCATATAATATTAATTATTAATTTTGTTTTGTTTAGTCTATCGGTGAACGCGATGGATCTATCAACAGTCTACCGCCACATACATCCGATGAATATGAGTTAGATGCACAATACCCTCCATGGCATCACAACCCAGATCTATACCTACGCCAACAAGCTTTAGTAGTTGATGAGAATGATGGTCCAACGTCATTCTCGATTCAATCACCACCAGCATCGCCATCTTTTTTTGACAAGCCCTCTGCAGATATATCAAGTAAGCGGAACGCTCAACACCTCGCATCATTACACAGAGTAAAACGTAAGGTTATTTAATAAATTGTAGAAATTAAAAATATATGTAAAATAAATAAAAATGATATATAAAATTCGTATTTTCATTTATTAATATTAAGGTTTACAAGGTTTACAAAAAAAAAAAAAATATTTATAAGGTTCTTACTTCTCCATTAAATGGATTATAAGATATAATTTGGTCATGTAATATTAAACAATATGCTGAAGTTGAAGCTGGAAACGCTACGTCGGCTTCTATTTCAATCCTGAGATCGACAGTTGACATTTTCACATTGTCGTTTTGTCGGCTCATGTCAACGACTATGATTGGAGACAGATTTTTGAAATCTGAACGGTTCAATAGAGGTGTCACATCATCATGCCCGTAGTAAGATTTCTGGAACTCTGCATACGCGCGATATAATGTCGCCATCTTATTTTTGGTAAAGTCGTTTTGAAAATCTTCGTAGGGAAATACTTCAGAGTTTAAATAAACCTTTAAGTTTTTAATTTTACAATGATCGAAATATGACATTGCTTTACTCAAACTATTTTTCCTGTCAGTTTGAAATCCGATTATAACATATCTAGGTTTTTCTAAGTTGTTCGATGTCTTTACTTTCCATGAATGTGAAGTGTTTTGAGGTAAAAACGGGTATTCACAAAGTTCCCATGATCTGAACGCACATGTCAGAGGTTTTTGATTGTTGACTACTTTCAACAGTCGAATTTTTTCCCGATCGCTAACTCTCACTATAGGCATCCGCCACAATATTTTTGTTATGTTAATTTTAACGTCTTTTAGTTTGGAAGCGTCTGCCACAACTTCATTATTTTTATACTGTTTGATTGCATTTAAATCGATAGACACTCTATTTAATATGAGCTGCTGATTACAATTTATTAAAATTCGCTTATAATCTTCACAAAAACCAAACAAATCTTTAAGATTAATACATCCATTGAAATTGTCACCATCGATAAAGTCTTTATTCACATTTTTAAAATCATTGTCCCAGCCAGCGTTTTGATGTGAAGAAATATTTGTTTTATTGTACGAACAATATCCTTTTAATGTGGTCGTTATACCTGGATTGACGAGTTTTTGAATCTGAGTACCGTTTATTTCATATTTCATTTCGGCAAAAAGAAATGCCAGTCCGTTATTTATAAATCTAATCTCATCAGTTATTTCTGCAGGTTTGGTTATTGACCCCTCGATGTAAATATAACTCTCGCACGGTAGTGTATAAGACTCTGTGTTATGTAAAGCAATACGCACCTCATCATTATTAGAAAGAGCCGACGTCGAATAAGGTAAAAAAGAATGATAGTCGATTTGAGTTATTTTACAATCGTCGATGTATCCAGCCGTGACATCTAAATATGTGTCGTCCATATTAAATAACGTTTATCGAGCGTAGAAAAGCCAAATTATCAGGTGTTAGACTATGTTTAGTCTGTTTTCGTCTCGAATATTTTTTCTTCTTCGGAGTTGTTACCTTGTTAGTGTTTTTAGCACGACTAACGGGTTTTTCATATACAGGTCTATTTATATTGTAAAATTGAAGCCCCATCACGAGTCTTGAATTAATAATCGTATTGATACTGGTTCGCCCCGTAGATCGATCAGCTCGTTGTCTTGATTTTTAAAAATTATACTTGCGTGCGTTATAGATGTAGAATTAATGGGGTAAAAAACCAAATGTGTTGGTACCTCTATTATTTTATAGCCTGGAGGCACATTCGGATAAAACTCGTGTATTGTATGGCACTGCTTACCGTTGACGAATGAACCCATAACCAGATTTGAATCGATATATATACAGTTTGTTTTGGTAATATTGACCAACGTATCTGATTCGTGATTGACATTAGCTGCATATTTACGATTTTTAAACCCCATTAACTGTCCTATACTATTAGTCATACTAAAATCTACAGTTTCACTACAAAACATTGTACATTTTAATGTATTATTATCTGCTCTCAACTCGAATAAAGTATCAGTATTATGTAATAGACGTTTTATAGCTGCTTCAATTTCATTCAACTCATAAGAGCCTGTTGGTATTACATAGGTATCGCTATTCATTTTATTATCATTACTGTATGTGAAGCATATTTTATTACACTTTTCGTTTACATTAGGAATAGAATTATTCGTTTGAAAACCTAACAGACAAATTTTTGCATTTTTACTGACTTCTATGGGCGGAAAAAAGTCACATGACAATTCGCTCGAGTTACCGGTTAACGTTATAGTACACATGATAAAAATTTTAAGCACAAGTGCCCACAGTTTGTTGTATTATATTTCTGATGTCTATCGTAATTATATTCGATATTGTAGCCGTTGAAATATTTCTGTAACTCCAGCGGAGGGGGTAAGTTTCCGTAGCTGTCGAAATATTTTACTTGTTTTCCGATTTTTTTATACGCTACCCAATGAGTACCTGTTCCGTTTTCGATGTCTAAATTAACTACAGCTGACTCTTGATGTTTTGCACGTCGAGGCAACTTGTCTCTTGCAAATACACCGATGAAATGAGGTATTTTCAACAAGACAGCGTATTTTATAATCTCGTAATCGTACAACGCTCTATCGGGTAACGTGGAAATTAGTTTTTTGACCTGGATTTCTTAACTGAACCACCCTTATGCGGTGCTAGGTATAAACCTTTACCTTTTACGATTTTATAAGAGCTCCCCTTGTGAGGAGTAAGATATAATCCTTTGCCTAAATGAATAGGAGTGTTTTTACCAGAATTCAATTCTTTCACGACTTTTACTATATTACCTACTCCACCGGTAAGCGCCCCTAATGCAGATAAACCAGCAAAAATAGGAATTAAAGGTAAAATACCACCCTTTTTCGGTATTGGTATAATTCTTGGTGTTTTAGTTTTCTTATTTTTAGATTTTTTATTTTTTTTAGATTTTTTTGCAGCTGACAAACATGTTCTTGCTAATTTTGTTATATTATTTTCGTTCATTTTATTTTTGATTGCTTTTTTAGCTGCTGACACCATTTGTTTAAATCCACAACCAGCACCCAGCTTACGCTTTGCCTTCATAGCTGTAGTAACTAACCAAGACGCGGCTTTTTCCTTAATACCGGTGTTTTTAGATTTGAAAACCTCCCAAGCCTGATTTTCTAATACTTCGTCTGCTCTATGCCGATCAGTTAGCGAATTACTTTCATCGTATGCTATATCATGAGCTCTAGCCAACTCGTCAAGTCTGTTTATTCCACGTTCTCCGCGAGCTAATCTTTCTTTTAATTTGGTTCCAGGACCGGCAAATCTAGAAAAAAATATATATAATTTATTAGTAGATTTATTATTAATAATATAATGTAGTGACTTACCTATAACCGGGTAAATGTAATTCCACTGGTAAATGATTTATAACAGAGTTAATTAGACCGGAACCCTTATTGTTGTTTCGCTAACGAACAGGAGACATCGTGTGACGCTCTCGCTAACATAGCAGCTGTATTTATAGTGAACAATTTAAAAAAAATGCGCTTTATTGAACAAGAGAAAAAACTCCGGATTTATAATATTGATTCTCCCGAGACAATTTTGATGAGACACGGTGAACTTTTTCCAAATACGATAAGGTCGTTGGTACTTGGCAGCTCGGGGTGTGGAAAAACCAATCTGATGTATTTTCTACTAGTCGATGAAAATGGGTTACGATTTGAAAACGTTTACATATACTCCAAGACGCTGGAACAACCAAAATATAAATTAATAAAACGTATTATTGAAGGAATAGACGGTATGAACATTTTTACCTTTTTCGAGAATGATAAAGTAATTCCACCCGAGAAAGTTTTACCAAATTCAATTTTTATCTTGGACGATGTTATTGGTGAACACCAAAACGTTATAAGAGATTATTTTTCTCGAGGTCGTCACAATAAAATAGATATATTTTATCTGGCCCAGAGTTACTCAAAAGTTCCTAAACAGTTGATACGTGATAATGCAAATTTAATAGTATTATTCAAACAGGATGAAACAAATTTAAAACATGTGTACAACGAGCACTGTTCGGGTGATATGTCATATACACAATTTAAACAATTTTGTGCGACGTGCTGGAACCGTGAGAGGTTTACATTTATTGTTATTTGTAAAGATAGTGAGCGTGATAACGGACGTTATCGTTTTGGATTTGATACTTTTGTAGTTATATAAGACGCTACAAATAATAAATATTATCATTTAAAACACAGCCATGACGGAAGAAACTACTGTATTAGATGAGCTTGTCAAAGCTAAGGAAAGTATTAAACGTAAATATATCGCGTTAAAAACTGGATCAGATAATGTTCAACAATTAATGACACAGACATTAAAACCAATTATCGATCCTTTAACTAAAATATCAAATAAACCTCGATTGAACAAAGAAAATACTGACAATAAATCGAAAAACTCGATTTTGGACTACAATCAACAACAAGAAATTGAAAATTGGTTTCAGTCTACAGACTTGGATAAAATCTATGGTCCGAAAAAACTTCCAAACGGACATATTATCTTGGGCAAAGAAGAAGTAAAATTCTTAGAAAACACTTTACTTATCGACAGTAATGTTTATACCTTAACCTCGGGTCTTATACAGTTATTATTTTTGAAAAATCCACTCGTTTATACCGATAACGATTTAGATGAGTATAAATCTATATTAACTCAAACATCGGTACATTTATCCGCAGATGGAAATAAAATAAAAAAGGGTGGTACTAAATATTCAACAATTATTAGTAAATTATTCCCCTCGGGTGGCGAGCTGTCTATGAAATTACAGAAAAATAACTTAGTGTATTGGGACAATCCAAACGAGTTGGTCGACCGATTACGTCTACTTCTCGCGTCAAAAGCAGCTGGCAATACAAGTGTTTCAAACGAAATAATATCGATTTTCAACGAATTACACGAAGCCGGACTAATAAAACGAATTCCAGATGTCTAAACGGGAAATCGCTAACGAACTTCACAAACCAGCAAGGAAAAATTTCACTAGGCGTCGAGTTAACGTTTATGGAAAAAATGATTTATGGCAAGCTGACTTGGTTGAAATGATTCCATATTCAAAAGTAAATGGTGGTTACAAGTACATCCTGGTTGTGATTGACTGTTTTACAAAATTTTCTTGGGCGAAACCGTTAAAGTGTAAATCGGGTAAAGAAGTTACTAGCGCGATGGCTACAATATTACTCGATCGTTCACCGAAACTTTTACAACTCGATAACGGAAAAGAATTTTACAACACCACTTTCGACGCTTTGATGACCAAGTATGACATACATAAATATTCAACCTTCAGTATTCTAAAGGCCAGCATAGCAGAGAGGTTCAATCGTACTTTGAAGGGAAAAATGTATAAGGAGTTCACTGCCCGTGGCTCTCACGAATGGGTTTCAATTTTACCAAAGTTACTTGACGAATACAATAATTCATACCATAGAACTATAGGAATGACACCAATACAAGCAGATTCCAACCCAGCTTCAGTGGTAATAAAACATCGTGAAATTAATACTGTAAAAAATAAGTTTAAAGTTGGCGATAACGTTCGTATCAGTACACAAAAGGGTGTGTTCACAAAAGGTTATTTACCAAACTGGTCTACAGAAATATTCGAGATTATCAAAATAAATAAAACATTACCCGTTACTTATCAACTACAAGATTATATGGGTAAACCTATTGCAGGTTGTTTTTACTCTGAAGAAATAAACAAAACTAATTTCCCAAACGAATATTTAATTGAAAAAATTATACGTAAAAAACAGAATCAAATGTATGTCAAGTGGTTAGGATTCGATAATACACACAATAGTTGGATAAATACACGTGATGTTAAAAAATAGTGTCAGTCGTTTTATAAATATGAACGTGTTCGGTAGTTCTCAGGCGAGCGATGCTAAAAGAATTATATCAGATATTCAGTCAAGTAACAAAACGATACTAAATGACGTGAAACTCCAACAAAAAGAAATTGAAACTTTGAAAAGTAATATTGTTAATATACGTGATAAGATACAATTGCTTGAAAATAATATACAATCAAGTAATAAGTCTTTATTAAATTGTGAAAATCGTATGTCGCAGCTATTTAATGACTGTGCAGAAACTAGTACAGCGATCGCTATCCATGGACTTGACGTGGCCCAATTAAAAGCTGAAATAAATCGTATAACCGGAATATTTGATGAAAATTCATTACCGAATCATGGAACATATATTTCAGATTTAAATTCACGTTTGATAATCCTGGAAGGCAAAAATAATACGAAAACTTGATTTTACATAAAATAAAATAGTTAGAGTCATGCGGTATTGAAAAATAATTTCAGTCGAGCTGTATACACCATCGTGTTTGGTAGTCTTTTGCCAGATATATAAACCTGTAATTATGTCGTCGGCTATCGCAGACATGCAATGCGTTCTTGGAGCAGGCAATAAATATTTTATTAAAGAATTATCTATAATCGACACGGAAACATGGGCGAACCAACACTGGATTTTTAAAAATTCAAAAACTATGCAGGACAATAAGAGTCGAAAAACTAACAAGTGGTTGGAGCGTAACTATCACAAACTATCTATAGAATATGGTGATGTTGAGTATGAAGAACTAAGTAGAATATTGAATTCAATAAAGTTCACATGCATTTATGTCAAAGGTGAACAGAAAAAACAACTTCTTATGGAATTTATACCTCAAGTCGCACTCATCAACATCGAAGACCTTGGATGCCCACGTTTGGATCAAATATGTGACGATGAAACTCTACCTTGTTGTATTTTTCATATGGAATTTAATCCAAAACAATGTACATTCTATAAAGTATTTGCTATAAGAAAATGGTTTATAAATAATTCTTAAAAATTATGTTGTTTACATTTTATTTAATAAACATAATTATATTTTAACATTTTTTTTTTTTATTTTATATGGTAACATATTTATGTTTTAAGGTTTTTTAATTATACTAATATTGGCTTCCATCTATACCTGAAACAGAAAAACATGATTATAAACATGAAAAAACTTAAATATCTAACAATTATACATTATAAACATAAAAAAACTTAAACATCTAACAATTACACATTATATACATGAAATATACTAATCTAACTTAAAACATACATATTATTTACAATAATTTCAATTTTATGTGTTGCGTTTACAAAAATATATACAAGAAATAAACTATTCTAACTTAAAACTAATAAAACATATATATTATTTACAAAAATTTCAAGTTTATGTGCTGCATTTACAAAAATATACACATTAATCTATCTCAAGTATAATTATATAACATGATAATATTTACAATAAAAAAATATACAATATATAAAATCAGGTTATGTAATGTAGAAGGTCTCTCATTAATCCTTTCTCTTCCTCGTTCCAGTTCCCTCCATCTTCCTCAAGTTCTGGCCATATATTATCTCCTCTGTAAAATTAAGAGAAAATGTTAGTAAAATAATTTAAATATATATATATATATGTTTGTAATAACTTACTCTATACTATAATGACCATGGGCTAGTGTATTTATTTTATCTTCTAACACCACCCTCTTATCATCGTAGCTGTTGTATGTCAATTTATTAGTTTTTAGCGTTACGATTTGGTGGTTAAACGACCTAATTGAAACATTATCTCTGTATAACTCTACTCCTTCTTCCTCAAACAGACACTTTCTATGATCCTCAAGAGTCATGTGGTTTTTAACCACATGTTGTCTTATCCCCTTGGCCTTTATCTTTTCACCACCAACTTTATCCTTGTCGTTCTTATCTCTCACCGCATACTCTTCTCCTGCATATACATTAAACGCATATGACTTGGCCCTCAGCGCACAAAATTCTGTAATAGCATTAGCATCCACCTCATCGGAAAAGTATCCCGGGATCTTCTTTCTTTCCGCCACATAGCACGGATGGTCACTGGGCAGGTTGGCGGTGTCCATCCGGTCCAACAAGTTATGGTTGGCCGCCAAGTCTGCATAAAAATCATCCGTCTTAATGTGATATACTAGTGAATCTGGAAAAATAGTGATATTAATATATTATATACAGGAGAATAGTTTTAGTATATTTACCTGTATCAGTGTACATCAATTTAATTTTATCCCCATAATGTCTCTGCATGACATCATAATGGTACTCATACATCATTGTTTTTGAAATATCTAGTACAGCGAATCCTGTAAATAATAAATATGTTAATAAATATATGATAAAAGTGTAATTTAAAAAGTATATTTACCAATATATATAGGTTTATCAAATTTTATAATTTTATTTTCAAGCGCTACGGCGTTAAGATTCTCATTATAAGTAGTACAGTGTTTAAATGTACTCTTATTAATGAGTTTCTGTAATCTCCTCTCACACGACACCAACTCCATCTTCATCTCTTTCCTTTTAGACTGCATTGTTTTACCTGTAAAATAAAATATTAATAAAATATAATAAATAGTATAAAGTAACATACCAAATACAGCGTTGTTCATCAGCTTAAAAAAATCTTTCTCAAACGCATTTCTAGCCTTCTTCCTCATCTCGGTGTTCAACTCTATATATTTAGCTAACCAGTCCGACTGGTTAAACTGAATAACCCTATGTACCTATAAAAAATAAGAGAAATGTTAAAAATCTGTTTAAAACCATATAAAATACAAATATTTACTTTTTCAACTATCAAACCATTCTTAATGGCCTGCTGTAGGTTCCTATAATGTATAACATAATTCTTTTTCGTCTCAAATGTCGCCATCAACTTCCTAACCTTCGAGCCTCGAGGCACGCTGTTTTGCGGCAGGAAAGGCAGGTCGTTATGCCCGTTATGCAAGTGTCTTGGGTACGACACGTCCACCTCATACACTCGTCCTATGGGTGAAGTGTCGTCTAAATCGTTCAATCCATTCAATGTAGGTTCAACCCAGTTGAACCCACCGTACGGCATGTACTGGGACATTGCCCACCCGTACAAGTTGTTACCTATAAAATTTAAAAAAAAAATATTATTTAGTAAGAAAAAAATTAACAAGTTTTGAAAAAAATATACTCACAGTCCTGATATATTATCCACGAGTTAGGTTTACTCGCATCATAGCCTGGGGTTTTTACATTGTTCGCCGTCGCATATCGCTTGCTCGCCTGTACCAATCCTCCACGTATACCTATAACAAATATATAAGATTATTATATATTAATTTAAAAAAAAATAATATACTAACCATTTTCGAACATCAGCAACATGTCGTAATCATGCAATAACTGGAGCTTTTGCCCCGTGAACTTAATAGTTGGAGAGGTTATGGAAAAAAACGGGGACAAATTTAGGCTGTTGTAACTCTAAGTTACATCTAGAACACAAGGTCTGCCTAAATTTGCCCGTCAGATGATCGTGATCCCTAACCTTATCGTCCCCGACTAATATGCATTTGCATAAATTACACTCTATACACTCTTGGTGTGTTTTTTCTTCACCCTTAGTCATTTTTAAAGGAATATTCGTCTTCATCAGACCTTCGATTTTCAGGGCCACCTCAACTATCGACTCCATGAAATGTCTCGCCACAACCGTCCTGTCTTCGCTACCTCTATAGATTACCGGCCCTGCCGGTATCTCGTGTTGAACCAATAAATCCGCCGGCACGTCATCGCTTGCCTTCACCAAAAACCCGTAGCTCATCGCTTCGTGTTTTTGGATAATCGTGGTACTACGTCCTCTTGCCTCCTCCGACTTCGCCAAGATCGCCTCAAAATCTGCGTATATAACGAAAGGATGCCGCACTGTCTTTTTCCACGCCCTGAACTCAACACAATCATCCTCCTTCGGCATCTCCGGTAAAATTGGTTTGTGCGCCCCGCAAATCAATTTGTGTTGGTCCAGGGCCTCCTGTCCGCTCAACTTGTATTTTAAATTTTGGTTGTCGAATGACGTGAAGCATCTTTTACAAAAAATGACACTCCCATTGTGTCTCGTTTTCTGCTTGCGAATAAGCCGGGAAAAA
The DNA here is from genome assembly GCF_001856785.1 of Myzus persicae. NCBI lineage: Eukaryota > Metazoa > Arthropoda > Insecta > Hemiptera > Aphididae > Myzus > Myzus persicae. Next base: position 115,146 of record NW_019104234.1, read on the forward strand.
TTAGAAATATAAGTATAATGTACATTGTCGCCGTCTGTCACCAATAGCAGGTCGAAATGATCCTTTTTTTCTTCGTCGACCACACGCAGGGGATACACTTCATACGTTGGGTACTTACGGGGCGCCTGGAACTTTTTGTCGAGGCCGTATACATTTATGGAGACGTTATTATTATTTTTCTCAAATTTTCCGATATCCGACAGAGGTGTAGGGAACGAAATACCGTCAAAATTGTACTTGCCCTCATGCTGACTATATTTATCTCCCTCCACACGAAATGCCGACGGCCCCGTAACATGTCTCGCTAAAATTGCCCACTTAAAACACTCCTGGTCTATATTTTGAGGGTTGATGGTGGCCCGCTTCCTGTCGATATATTCAGGTAACTGAATATATGACGATCCACCCATCGGCATATATTTATACACCCCTACTAATAGTCCGTCTATCGACTCTAGGACGAAACCGCTTCCTCTCCCGATGTAATCGTCTTTCTCCTGAACCAACTTCATGTACGCCCTCTCTACAATAGTTCTAAAATCGCTGTCAGGGTAAATTTCAACTGCCACTGTCTTGAACGCCCGGTTCTCCGATGAATTGGGGACGTTGGGCCGGTTGTATGTCGCCTCGAGTTTAAGGTTAAATTTTATTGCGTGTTTTTGTACGGAGGTCTTTAATAAATTTATTAGTTCAGGCATGAGGGGTCGAAGAAAGTCTGAATAAATCATTGTATTACCGATATTTTTAGCATAGTACCACACGATTTTACGGCTCGCAGACGACAAAATTTCTATGAATCCGGGGGCCTTCACCATATCCATACGCGTCTTTTTTGCCCTAGCAGCTGAGGTGGTGTTAGCAGTCGAAACACGTTTCCCGTTAACGGCAACGGTGTAAGAATCTTTAAAAATAAAAAATACCTAATATCAATATCTAATAAATAAATCTAATCAACCTGCGAGTGAGAAATAAAATCTATACAGCTTATAAAATAATATATGTCTTTTTAAAATCATGACTGAAAAATAAAATGTATTGACTTATAATTTTTAAAATTAATTTAACTTAGAAATTAATTAAGCTGATAAAATAAATATCATAGAATAAAATCACGCGTTGAAAAAATTAAATCTATCAAACGATCTGACAACTGGTATAATAGTTGGAGTATTCCAACTATTATACCATAGGATGCGACGAGTGAATTGATCGATACAATGCCGGAATACTCCAACTATTATACCATTGATCACTTCACAAACCACTTGATAAGTTTAAAATAATATAGAATTTATATAATAAAATCACGCGTTGAAAAAAATAAAAAAAATATAGAATACTAACCTGTATCCTCAAATTCATCCATGGCTTCCATACACATTTCGTCTTCGGTTAACATGTTCGATCCACCGGCCGGGGCATCGGGAACAGATATTTCCGGTGCAATCTGGACTTGAGCTGGAGTAAATTGAATCACGCTCGATCGTGTTGGTTGATCGATGATCGGTGCAGTTGGCAATGGTCTCAAGTGAGTCGGAACGTTGACGATACCTTAGGAAAAATAATAAATTAATATTGTATAAGGTTGAAATAATAAAACTTTATATTATTAATACATACCATGAATGTTCTTCAAATGTCTAATAAGATGTGAGTTGGATGAAAATGTTGAAGGGCATACAGTGCACGGAAAACGTATACCTACATGTTTATTTTGATGCGCGATTAAACTGGATTTACGCACGAACACCGACGGACACTGATCGCAGTTAAACATATTAAGTTAGTAAAGGAATAAACGAAAAATATAATATAATGTTTAAAATTAAACACTGTGAAAAAAACACTTAACGGTAGGTAAATGTAAAATAATAGTAGATAAATGTAAACGGTAAAATAATTGTTTGGAGACTCGTAGAGCGAATATCAGAACAATTTATAAGACTGATAGAAACGTAGAGGAGAATTACAATTGTGTAAGACTGAGAACAGACTGAATGAATGTCGGTTCTTACAGAGCCAATATGTGTGTTGATGAGTCTATTAATTGGTAGGAGATACAATATAGAGCTAACGTGTAAGCGATTAAGACATTTTGTACTATAGATCGATTATTAATGTGTTATTCACTAACATGTATGATAACATTTCTTGGGGAGGTAGTGTAAGATATTTTGTACTATATATCGGTTATTAATGTGTTATTCATTAACAGCTAAAGTAAATTTCGTGAGAAGGTACAAATTTCATTATGTATTATTCACTAATAGGTATTTTAATTTGTTGTTAAACGATTAAGATATTT
>NW_019104235.1:0-105536 GCF_001856785.1 Myzus persicae
TGATAAAAAAAATTTTCTCCAAAAGTCTTTAATTTTGAAAAAAAATATTTGAATTTATTTTATTCTTGTCTGTGTTTTGCGAATATTTTAAGAAGACACCACACGGTAATAAAATGTTCAGTGTAAAAATAATCATAACTTACTTAAAAGTAATAATATGTGTCAATAAAATCCTCCAAATTTTCCTGGATAATATTCTTGCCTTTAAATTTTATAAGAAGTAAATTCACTGTAATCTAAGAAATTACAGAGTAAAATGTATTATTGTGAACGTAAAATTTTCCATGCAGTACGTTTATAAGACGGAGACAACAAACTCCCGCGTTCCTCTTAAGGCTGAATCATTTTTAAGGGGTCGAACCAAGGCAATATTTTATTAGTGCAGTGTGACTGTGTGTGAAGTGACTAAACATTAGTGTGCGTGAGTTCCCCGTACGCTTTATGCGCATTACAGATAAACTACGGCTTAGATTCTTTGAAATCCACAACGCACATAATAATAGTCACACATCATTATATTAAGCGATCCAAAACTTTCAATTCAAATGGGGCTATGAAAGTCTCAAAAAGCGGAAAAAAATTTACCCAGTAACGAAAGCCCGATTTTAATTTTAAAAAACATATTTGGATTCCTTATTCTCTTTGCTAGATTTCAAAGAAAATTAATTTTCGATTTATTGTATTGTTTAATTTGTATAGTACCCAATTAGTTTACATTTTTTTTAAAATCAAAATTCACAATTACTATATTTAGAGAAATTAAAAAAAAAAATCGTTTTCAACAAAACACTGACAGAAGAGAATAAATTCAAATATTCTTTCAAAATTAAAATTGGACGTCTGGAAGTTTATTATTTTCCGCTAACTTATCTAAATGGATGAACATACATCCGCTTTAAACAGCCTTAAGTAGGTATACTAATTTGTTATTATGTACCCGAGACAAATTTAATGTAATAAATAATAATGTTTTGATGTTTTTAAACCTGTTCGTGCGAGAGTGAGAGTGTGAGAAATCTGCATAACTATATAATTTAAGTAGTTCAATGTCATAATATATTTACATAATGAAACGTGCAGTTGTTTGAAGTAATTGGCAGTTTAATACTTGGTACACTACATTGTTATGTTACTGTATTGGTTAATTCAAAACAAAAAAAATTAATTTAATTTAAATACCATACATTATTTTTAAGTTCACCGTTGATATTAATACAAGTTACAAGTTACAATTGTGAAGACAAACAACAGCTGAAGATTTTTAATAAGGAGTGTTGTAGCTCGTATCTATACGTAGTTTTTATTTAGAAAGCAACTAGGTATTATTATTTTTTTCTGAATTGATTCTTCATAATTTCGTGGAATACTTCCATAATATACGTAAACCATATTACACCATATTATATTATAGGGTTCGTGATCATCTCTATACAACGTACAGAATAGTAATTAACAATTATAACATTTAACAAATATTCAATTTAACGCCTGAATATAGTCCCAGTGGGTATTCTCCAAACCGGCCGAATCGACCGAACAAAAATGAAAAGCAAAATGCTGATTTTATATGTGAGTCCATAACTAGTTACTTTGTACCCAACCCCGAATCGCCCAACGCATAATAATATAAAATGAAGTAAATTATCAGTAAATATTTGTATTTAGTTTAAAGCAGTTCGAGATTTAATTTATTTAAACTTGATTTTTTGAGTCTTTTTTAACAATATTTTTTTTTTAACATTTGAATGCATTTAATTTAAACTTAATGTATACGGATAGTAATTAGTATTATACAAATCGATATACTTAAAACAGTGGTTCTCGACATTTTTTGGTCCGCGGCACAATATTATCCATCATACTTTTTCACGACACGCTCGCGCACTTGACAACCACAACAACTTCGGCAACTTCAGCCAAGGCATTAGTCATTGCCACGTGCCTATATATGTATGACATTTTTTGTGGTACTACTAGTCGATGTCGCTGCACAGTTGTGTGCAGCAACACACCGGTTAAGAACCACCGACTTCAAATAATAAATACTTATTCTACAGTACCTGAGAGTAACTGTTAATTTTTGTTTTGGTTCAATGTAAGGTCTAAAATTTGAATATCTCGTCGTCTTCGATATGGCATTTAAAATATAGTTATAATTTATAACTTAAAGCTTATAGACAGCATAATATGCAAAATATATGTTGTATGATTCTATAATAAATGAATCATAAACATCTATATTATACTATCATAATTCTTACACCTATCTTTCAATACTCATAAATAACAATAGGCACAGTAACGATTAAAGCAGTTAGGTACCTAATACAGTAAACAAACACCGATGGACAAAATACTACACTGTCTACACTAGCTGACAATTGTATGTACCCATTACATGTTTGTCATTGAACGACAAAAGCTTTAAAAAAACATAAAACACTATTAAAATAATGATATTACAATATTTGGTATATTATAAACAAGAATGTTTTATATTGTGCGCGTTAATTCGTCATATGCCTACTCATATGGGGAGGCTCAGATATAACTCATATAAGAATAAGAAAATGTGATAATATTTACAGCGCGAGTCACGTATTAAATAAAGTATCGTTCAAATGTCGTCTGAGTTTTGTGAGCGACTGACTTTGTAGCAAAACATGATAATAATAATGTGTTCCGGATAACTGGTCAATAAATTTAAAACATAAGAATAAAACACTTCCCTCATTTTTAAAATAATACAAGTACAAAAAAAAGAACAGAATTTTCAAATTTAATGTTTGAGATAATTATAACATAATGTTGACATGAGTTTCAGTGGCACTATCTGCTAGAGACAAAAATAAATAATAATTAGCAAATGCTGCAACCTGCACTGCTTGTAAGACGTAAGTTATAACACTTATAACTAAAGACTGACTTTAATTAACATTGCACCTGTGTTTGCACACAAGACGAATCAAATCTGATCAAATATTGTGTTGTATAAAGTATCAACCAGAGTTATATACTTTCTGCATATTTCATTTCAGAACGTAGTTTTTCTTTGTATAAACATATTTTAAGTAATATAAGATATAACTGTAAAGAACCTAGTTATTTGGAAACCTATTTGAATATCAATTTTAATACAAAAATTTATTTTTTTTGTTCAAGGATGTTTTTGGTACAATATTATAGAGGGTGTTGAATGTTGATGCGTTTGATAATAATATAATTTTTTTTAATTAAAATTAATTTCAATTAAAAACCAACTAGACAAGTAGCATAACAAAGCTGCAAGCTTATTTATGTAAATCAAGTTCTTGAACAAAAATTGTTTTCTAATTATTTCGGTAATAATGAATTACTTCATTCAGCAACTAAGTGGTTGCGGTAACCCTCTAAACGGCGCAGTAAAACATGCGCCGGACGAATTTCTTCGTCCGGCTCCATATTGAGCGACGCCATTTAGGATTTATCGGGTCACAGACCAACTCCTGCTCGCTGCCGTCACTGCATTCTGTTTCCCGTTCCGGGTGATCTACCAGTCCAAAAGTTGTATGTATATATTTGGAGCTGAGGACCATCGACTCTGCGCTGAACAGTCTTCAAATTCGCTTATTGTCTCCCAGACTTTGGGCGATGTTGCTGGTAGTTCGGGCACCGACTGCACGGACGTACACGATAACGTGTTTACTCTTTTCGGCGTATCCATCGAACTCACAGCACCATTATCCTGCAGCGACGCGTTGGATCCTGCGTCCTTTGAAACAGACATCTCGAGGTCCGATGGACTGAATGGAGGTCCGTTTTGTGTCAGCACGTCAGAAAGCTCAAAAGGCTCGACCGGAGCGGACCAACACTGGTGGTAGACTTTGGAGTCTCCTGCTTTGGCTGGTTGATGACAAGTCGTGGCCACGTTCGTCGTAGACTCGTGTCTTTTCAACGTCAGCCAAGTTCCAACCCGTGTCGAAAATTTAGTTGGAATGTTGAACTTTGCCGATCTCAGATCTTCAAATATCCTCTTCTTCATCTTTTCTCCTTCCGTTAACTCCAGCAATACGGTGTCGTTAGAATCTATGGTAGACATATAATCTAGACATATTGTATTATATGACTTAACAGCGTACAACGATACAACAATTAATACTGGGAACGTATAGAACACGATGCGCACGTAGATGCTTCAAGGTAGCTTAGCTAGTGTTTAGTGACCAATACGTGAAAATAATTTTCTAGTTACAAAAATAATTTATACTATTCAAATCTATCGTAACGATGTTTTGCTGATTTTATATCAGCCAGAAAAATATTAGGAACCCTATTAAATACTATCATAAACGCATAAATTGAAAATTGAAAAAAAAAACAAACGTTTTGATTGTATGATCAAGACTAAAAATATCTAATTGATAATTTACTTTGATTGACGTGCCTATTATTAAACCTAATTACAACTTGTGAAAATGTGAACTAAAGAATTACCTCAGGTAATATATTAAATGTTTATCTGTGGATATACCTTATGGCTAATATATTATTATATTAAATATAAACAAAGTGTACTTATAAATACACCTTGCCTACATAGTATTATAAAACCGGTGATAATAATATAGATTATAATTAATTGTATATTGTTTAAAAAAAAAATCATGTTTGTTATTCATTCAAAAAGCGTGTAAGGAGATGTCGCTCTGTTGTACAGTAGGTCACAAGTGCCAAGTGGGTCACTGTAATGAATGATATTGAATTTGAATTCAATGATATAAAAACATTGTGTATGAAAAAACTATTCTGAGCGTAGACGGTCTGTCAGCCTATGATATTACTTAGTATATTTGATGATGTTACTATGATTAAAGTAATTAATTTCACTTTTAAGAAATAGTACTACAGAAGGTTAACTTCATTTTCGCTAAAAACAATTTTTTTTGGTCATTATTATTATTCGAAACCGTCGAGACTGTACTATCGATTTTGTGAACTTTCTGGGTTGTAACATTTCACAAACGCAATATTATTATTACTTTTTTTTATATTAAATATAGTCCTCTGTTTCGTGGCTTATTGGGAGACACCACTTATAAGAGGTACACTAGTTTAAAACTCATTATGTGTTTAAAATGTAAAGTATCATGATGATTTTCATGTTGTAAATATTTTCGTTTTCGAACACTGAGATTCAACACTACCTATCCCAAATATTAGGTTTCTTAATCATTTAAATACTGAACACTACAGGACCGTATTAGCACATGGGTCTAGGGACTACGGTAGTGTTAATCCGGGCCTGGGAGGCTGGGAAAATAAACTATACGTTAAGACTTACGAGTAATGGTTTACCACTTAATTAAATTATTAAAAACATAATGTATGCTTGTAGCTTATACCTATATTATACCTATCTTTACTTATATAATATATTAATATAATATTTATTTTTCAGTGTCAGAATCCTGGAGCCGGTATCCTGTTGGTCTACTGGCAGGTAATAGATATCAAATGGGGGTCTATGACGAATGTGTCGATGTGCATCATCCGATAAGAGGACAGTATTGTTTGTCTGAAATAAAATTATCTCCACCGGACGGGAAAAATTATGGTTTCAATAGAACTGAAAATCTTGACGATTTTGGCAACAATCATGCATGGAAAACAGTACTCGGGGTATGTTAAAATATTTAAAATATGAATTTAAAAAAATATTGATATACCAGTTATGGTTATACATCGAGATTAATATTTAAAGCAATCAAAATGTCTTAAACAAAATGTAAAGTATATAATAAATTGACAAATATAATATTTCATATTTCTTCGGACGAGAATGCTACTTTCAAAACTAAATAACAATTTGTTATTCATAATTTGTTATCTAAGACACAATTTAAATAATTGTAGAAATTGTGTGTACCAATACTTATCAGTTAGTTATCAGTTATCAGTTATCACATACCTATATATAATACTATAGATACAATATACAAACTAATTAGTAATCACTAATTGGATTCCGTTCAACAATTAAAATTAGATAAATATTAAAAATCCAATCGGTACCTACTTTTTCTAATTTTTAATAAAAGTGACATTTAAAATACTTTGTATACAACTCTGTCGTTTCAGTGGGTAGATTATCCAGATCAAGTCCAACGAAATAGCTTACATTTAGGAATCTGCATTCCGGATTCTTGTACAGCAACAGATCTTCAAACATCATTGCAAAACGAATTGGACAAGGTGTTCATACCAGAGCAGTTCAAAGCTGTTGTTAAAGTAAATCCGCTCTTGTGCACTGTTAGTGGAGACATGTATCCTTACAATACAGCATATTACGTAACCAAGTAATTGATTTTTTTCTTACTGTTATTAGGTATTTTTGACTTTTTTTTATCATATATCATAAATTCATAACATATATTATATCTAAATATTTCATTCAAATATCCAACGGAATTAATACATAATAAAGAGTATAATAATATGCAGTTTATAAATTATATGCTACTATTAAAGCTAATAAAGTAATTAATACTAATTAAGTTTTTTTATTCTTGTAGCGTGATTTTCGGATTGCTATTTTTAATTTGTGGCGCTTCAACAGCATTTCATTATATAGCATTAAATCGCCAACAAAAGAAGAAAGAAGACGAAAGTTAGTAACTTACTAGTACTATTATTCTCACTAATTAATTAAAATGAACATATTTAACGTATTTCATATGTTTTTTAATCAACAGGAGAAGTTCCAAATTCATTTTTCTACTTATTTTCTTTTATTCATTCGCTTAAAATATTATTGAAGTTCGATAAAAATAACGAATATAATATGATAAATGGTTGGAAAGCGGTTATAATGATAGTAATTTTATTGGGTCACAGATTTATGTATTTAGTTGGAAATCCAATAAGTAATCCTAAATTCATAGAAAACGTAAGTTGAGATATTATTTGTATATTTTTTAAATTAAGTTAATACGGGGGAGGGGGCAGTCAAATTACAATTTTAAAAGCATCATGGACAATTTCATATTTTGACTAATGGTTGGAATGAGGAGTGTAGTTAAATTTACACAAAAGCTGCCAATTTTGAAAGAAGATTGCTGATATTCCTTCATAGTATTTTAGATTTTTTCGAAAAATTAACTGAATCTGTATTTAAAACCTATTTTAAACTGATTGAATTTCCAAATTTTAAATATTGCAATATAGTTTTTTTTAATACATTTTTGGAAAAGTGAAATGTTTTTGGAAAACATTTCTGTAAAAATAAAACAATAAAATATAATAATGTACCTATAATTATTACAGTTATACCTCAGCGGACGCGGTCTTTATTTGACTAGTATGAACTTAACTGATCCATTTTTTTTCGTTACTGGTTTTCTGATATATTCGACATTAGTACCGGTTTATAAAAAAACAGAAGAGATGTCAGTTTTGCTAAAACTTATTTTGCCAATCATCTACAGAATGATCAGGTAAAACCTTTTACATTATATGAACAATAAAATTAATTATTCTCTAATCGAACAATTTTATACAATAATATAACCAGTACGATAATATGCTATGAAAAAAAAACGTATGGAGAGTTACGGGTTAAGTCCAATGAGTAGCTAATGTTAAGTTTAACCACGGCTTTTAGCTATTGACAACATTTCTGACTTCAGCCACTAATACAAGTGGATAATCTTTAAACTAGCCCAAAAACATTATACAATCACTATTCAACTGCAGTTGGTTAAAGACCACTGAATAATATTCGATAAATTAAAAACTTATACAAGCATGAAACAGTGATTGCTTACAGTTAAATAATTATTTATTTATCATAATTATACGATTCACGACTAGAAAGTTGATAACTTAAATTATGATACTTCTTGTAAAATGCTTTTCTAGCTACAAATACATTTCAGTTTACAGTGTTTACACTGATCACAGTTGTCGATGAAATGCGAATATAAATAAGCACTGATTAAGATTCTTTTTGAATTTTTTTTTAATTTATACACTCTTCACTCTTAAGTAATTGTTTGTGATTTACGGTTATTTGTTGTTATTGTCTATAAATAAAAGAAAATTCACGAATTATTTTTTGTTCAAGCCAATGTGCATGTTTAAAAAATAAAAATAATTTAATTAAGTAATTTTATTGTATGATTGGAGTACGGATAATGTATATTTGTAATCATAAGCCACACGTAGTTGTAAGGTAATGTAAGTATTGGTTGCTGAAGTTCGGCATTATGTCATTACTCATTAGCTAAAATCAGTGGTTAAATTAGTAGTTAGACATTCCCCAAGCGTCGAACATAGGTATTCCATAACATCACATCATTACATCAAATATTGCGATATTCCTGACACCCCGAATCTAATAAGCATTTCCGTCAGCTATTCTATTGCACTTGCATACTTCTAGTCATTAACATAATATATTATTCTAAAACCATTTTAGAATATTACCGGCTTATTGTGCAATGATGGCGATCACCGCACATATCGTGCCTCACCTCGGAGACGGCCCACTATGGCCTTATAAAACCTGGGACGAAGCCGATATATGCAAAAACTATTGGTGGACCAATATGTTGTTCATAAGTAATTTAATTGATACTAAGTATGAAGTAAGTACTTAACAACATTTTTTAATTTTATTTTAATGCAATTACAATCTTAGAAAAATTATAAGTTACATGGGTAATCATATAATGGTTCAGTTGGGAGAATAAATAAAATATATTAATTACCTATTAGCATAGTAGGTAAAAACGTATAAAATAAAAATATTTCTAACTATTAATTATTATTGCAGTGCCTTATAGCCAGTTGGTACATATCGTGTGATGTTCAGTTTTTCATACTTGGAGTTATTGTTGTTTACATTTACACGAAGAACACTAAATCCGGGATTGGATTATTAACTTTAATCCTTGGTGTATCGATAGCTGTGCCATTTATAATCACGATATTGACAAAAAGGGAGGGAATAATTAAAATACTTCTTCCGTAAGTTAAATTTATACAATAATACTATAAAATTACTAATCAATTAATCATGTGTTACTCATTTTGAGTACCTACCTACCTAATACACTGTTACTCTACATAGAACGTTTATAATTGGTATTGTGCTTATCAAAACTATATTAATACTGTTTACTGAGTATAAGATTGAATGCTTAGTTTTTAGCGTTACTTATTCATGATTGGACACATTTGAATTGAATTTAAAAAAACAAAACATAGTTTAAGAACAATTTATTATTGAATTCTAATAAAAAACATTTTAAATATATAACTATTTTCAGATTCTTAGAAAACACAAGATATTCCAAAACATTTAATGAGTCATACAGATTAAGTTACACCCGAGCTTTTCCTTTTTTTATGGGTTTAACAACAGGTATAACCATTGATAAATTAAAGGAAAACAAAGTAAAATTTTCACAAGTTAGTATCTTATTACCTATCATTTATAAATATGTGCTTATGAAATATGAATTGAAACTATAAATTTAAATTGGTGATATTTTAGATGACTGTTCATGTTGGAACTTTCACTATTGCCGTGATTTGTTTATGGATTCAGTTTTATGGAGTTGTATTTTATAAGAGAGATAGGCCTTATTATGTGATAGAACAAGCTCTATACTCAACTTTAAATCATTGCACATGGGTAATATTATTTGGATGGATATTTGTTTGCCATTTCACAAGTGGTTAAGGTAAGTCTTAATTTTGATCACACAACATAAGATAGTTTGATAGTCTACATATTTTGCTTTAAAAATTATTACGATATCTTATGGATATCAATGTGTTCGGCTCAAAATTTAACATAAAAAAATATTTCTTAAATTATATTTTTTTTTGTGTTTAAGAAACGTGTTATTATACCTAACTACCTAAGTAAATCTTAAATTCATTAAACTATGAAATTATCAACGATATAATTAATGTTAGGAAATTAATTTTCTCTGAGTGTTATAACTCATAAGTTATAGCTTTAAATATTTTATAATAAATTAACTTATGTAATACCTACATTTTAACAGATTTTTCTATTGTATCCATTTTTTCGGATCTCTTTAGTTAAACATTTTTTAGGTACCAATAATTATAATATGTACACTAATTTATTGGTACTTTTCTGTTATCTCGAATACCACCCAATTATAGGTATGTACTATTCCGTTATTCCATACCATTTTTTTCACTTGGAAAAGAAATATTAGTTTCGTGACGAATGCCAGCAAATATCCACTACTGTGGTAATACTCCTCCATCGTTCTTTATTCTCCTTAAAAATATTAGATACTCTCATAAATATCAACAATTATATACTATCTAGTGATTAATTATTTTTCGTAAAACTTAATGAACATAATTTATCCAACAATACATATTAATGTTTAGTACTAAATGTAATAAAATACGTAATATAATTAAAAAAGGAAATCAACTATTAACTGGTCCGGTGTATTCTCGGCATCGGCGTTAAGATAACGGAATTGAGACTGGCTGTAATAGTGTTAACGATTAACAACACCAACTTTTTTCACACCATGAATTGTGTACTGTTTTCAGGTCTAATATCCAAAATTGTGACTAATAGATTAATAGTATCATTGGGGAGACTTTCATATTCCGTTTTCTTAGTCAACCTCACTATTATGATGATATCACAGAGTCGAATGAGATCACCTAATTATCTATCAAGAAGAACTGTGGTAAGACTGAAATTATTATTCGACATATCATAATATAATATACATATAGTATAACATAGTATAATCAACATATCAAAATTATTAATAAGTTGTGAAATAACTAGCACATTTTCTATTCATTTTGTAATCACGTTTTTTTAGGTGGATGCCTGGATATATGATGCATTGAAAAGTTATTTTATGGGCTTAGTATTATTCTTGGTTGTCGAAGCACCAGTAGGCAGTTTGGCGACGAGATTTATTAAACGGAAGTAAAACATTAGTTTTGTGTATGATAAATTATTGTGAGTGGTTTGAGTATTGTCAAATCTCCAAAAAGTATATTTATTTCTATTTTTACTATCTTTTTGTATCTTTACCTAATATATTTTTAATTGATGTAACTATAAATAAACTTATATTTGTATATATTTACTGTTTATTTATAAATCTTAAATATGGTTAACATATAATCCATAATTACCCGCTTTTTTAGATTTAATATACATTTTACAATCTACACTAGAAATGAATATTACTATAATATCGTGTCAACAGCTTGTGATAGGTATCCGCATTATAATATATGTATTATATTATACATAGTTGAACTACAAAAAATATGTAGCACGCGATAGGTCAGATTATAACATTGCATTCTGCTGTGTATTTACTATTTTTTATTTTTATTCATATAAATTTTTATTTCTCTGTAACAAAAAAAAGGAATAATCTACAGTGGACATAGAATAGTACTTATATTATTTAAAACATTAAACTAAATTTATAATATATACATTAAAGATTAAACACAATGGTTTTTAAATGTTAAGATACAGATTTGATAGTATTAGGTATTTGAATAACTTTATAGACCTGAAGGTTTCGCGGAGGTGGTGTTGCATAAAAGGAGGAATCTCCCTTGGCATCACGATGTCACATTGAGTAATAGATGTGTGTACTATTCTGAGTAGGGTTAAAATAGTCTTTTGTCTTCTGGGGAAATTTTTAGGAAAGGGAGTTGGCATTGAAAAATGAATATTTAGGTTTCGCTAAATTTAGTCGATAGATTTTTCTCTTGCCACTTCTTCTATTTCATCTTATAATCATATATTATAATATTTTATAATATGTCGATCGCGGTGTTTTCGTCGTCATAATATGATCAGCTATGCTGAACACTCGGCGGAATACATAAGCACACTTACTCAAAAAATTACATTAATTATACATCTGAGCACTACAATAAATAAGAGACGGTGTTTGGTCTCGAAATATATTGATATTATTCACATGCACAAGCATAAGCGTGCGCACGCCTTAATCGAAAACGTAACTCTGCTGCCGTCGTGTCGTCGTCATCGTCAGTCGCTCATCCCGCGGCATTATACGCTCGGCAATCCACGAAATGATCGCGTGCGAACGATCTGACAACGACGACTGCGGCGGAAGCGGTGTAGAACAATTCGACCCGCTACTTGCACCACAGCTACGAATGAATCAAGCGGAATCAAGCGTTGGCGTCTCTGGTAACGGCTGCGTAGAACAAGCGCGATGCTCGGGACTGGCCGACCGGTCCATGTTATTGCACGGCCTGTGCGCCGCCACCATCGCTCTGGCCACTGTCCGTTTCCTTCCGTCATTCACCACGTTGGCCATGTGCCTGGTCGGCGTGTGCGTCCTAGCGCTGGCGCTTAGAATGCTGTCGTGCAGCCTGTTCCGGTTTAGAGGACCGTGTGGCCACAGATCCACCAAAGCAAATGCCCACAATAATGATGGCTGTCCCAGTAACGGCGGTCCATCCGTTCCACAACGACGTCCGCTAGAACCGCTAGACACGCCGACAAGCGGCGGTGACGCGCTGTCGCTCGTCAAACGTGGTCTGCGATTACTGATGAGAGTAATGCTAGGCGTCCCACGTTCACTTGTTATTCGCCCGAAACGTTCCCGACGGTCAACGCGCCGAAGTCGCGACACCGCAAGCAGAGCCACCGTCACCGTCACCACCGTCACCGCCTGCAGCACCACCACCACGAAGTCCGTCGGGATGGTTACGGTTTCTCGGGCCGGCAACGATTACGTTCACCGCAGCCAACGTCAGTATGCACCACCAGGGAACAGCAATGACAGTATTATTACGTCATAATCTAATAGATTAAAATTTTTAAGGGTTCTACGATTGTATTTGCATCAAGAGAGTATGCTAGTTGATTCGTGGCGAGCTTTCAATTTAAAAGGCATATCTGTGACATTTTTTAAACATTTATGCCGAGTTCCATTAGCATACACTAAACCTGCAGGGTGGTCCAACCAGTGGCCCAAGGGCCGCAGCCTTTTTCTTTGGCCCTCCAACAATTTAATAATTATGATATTGAACAATTGGGTTCTGAAAAACAATTTCAATCATCATATCAATTAATCAATTAATTCTAAATTCTAATTAATTCTCGATATAAGTAACTTATTGTGTAATGTAATAATATGTGAATTACATAAAATAGAATACAAATATTAGGTAATAATATAATTTTGTTTTCTGGCAACCACCGGTGTTTTTTTTAAAAGGTAAAATTTGCGCTCCAGCTACAAAAGGTTAGACCCCCTGCACAAAACATTGAATGAATCGAGTGCCCCTATAATGTATGCGCAGTCATTAATCCGCATTAACTCGTTACTCATTATTAAGTGTTTAGGTTATAATATAGTAGGCACGCATTTATAAATTTAATGAACTTGACTAATAACTCGTTAAAGTTGATAAAAAATATTATATATTCCATGATGTACCCACCTATATTATAAAATTATAATTTATTGCAGCAGAAAAGGTTATTGCGCAACTTCAAAACCGTTTAAATGCATTTTTTAATCGATTCGGAAAATTGAATTAACTTTCTAATGTGCATCACGTTAATATCATGTACATACACTAATATCATGTACATACACATACCCAACTCTATTACTAGGGTCTAGGATAAAGTGAATTCGGATTGAGTTATTGCGCATCAACAACTGCAAATTAACTAAAAAATGAGTGAGCTAATGGCCGAATAATTTTTTTTAAATGAAAGCATAAATATTTTATTGGTATTACTACAATCTTACCAATATCCAAGTTGTTCAAAATATTATCTTTAAAACTGCATGACTTTTGCTACACCTAATATTGTCCTAACAATCGCAGTAACAAAATGATCATCAAAATAGTAAAATTTATAAAAAAATATGTAGATAATATTATAATTGATAGGTACGTTTCTGCAGCAATCGAGCAATCGAGACTGACCTAACCTATAAGCATATTAGTGTATTGAGGTTAGTACATAGGTACATAAGTACCCATTCGGAAGTAATTTAATCACAACATATTGTAGGACATAATATCAACATTATCAACTATATTATATTAATATGCAATACCTTTATACAGGGTGATTCACAAAGCATGATAACCCCTATTTTTCTTTTAATAATGAATTTATTCAAATTCTGAGTTTTGGAATTTTTAAACATTCTCAAAGACCATATTTACAAATTCTTCAATTTTTTTTACTATTATTGAGGGATGTCCTGTAATGATAAAAACTTCTATTTTTCAAATGAGAACCCTCCATAAGTAACCCTTTACTGTAAATTAATTAGTGAATAATCTTTTTTTTAATATTGATATACCATATTCAAAATTTGAATGAGTAATTTCTTAATTATTAAAATGTTTATATTAAAGCTAATAGCCCTTAAAACTGGTCTTACATAAACATAAAATAGACGTAAAATTGGATCTTGTATTTATTTACATTATACTTGGGCCATTTTTACAAATTATTAATATCGATTGATTAATATTAATTACTACAATTTTCAAATCATCATAGCCCCATCTTATTAGTTATTACTAAGGACCTTTTATCATTAGAACACAAAGTTAAATAACTCGAAAACTGCTATTACGAGTATTGATTTTGATAAGTCAAAAATTTCAGAAAAATTATCTCTTGTATAGTTTATAAATGAATAGGGGTGTTCTCATTTGAATAACAGAAGTTTGTAACTCCAAGGGACACTCCTTAAGTAGCTCAAAAAATTTCAAGAATTTGAAAATATAGTCTAAAGTATATTATTTAAAAACTAAAAAAATTAGATTTTGAATAACTGCATTATTAAAGAAAAAGGGGTTAGCAATTAGCATGCTTGGTAAATCACATAATCCATAATTAATAGGTATATTAAGGAGTACCTATATTCGCTACTATGCTATTCTGTTACAATAGTATACAGGAATAATTATATTTAATAATTATATTATTCTAACAACAGCTAAAAAAAAGTCGATATACTTCCCCGACATTCGTTTATTATATAAGTACATAATGCTTTAAGTATAAAGAAAATTTATGTATGATTTGAGATCTGAAAGAGACTACAGATAGATTCCTACATATCGATTGCAGAAGATTAAAAGGATAATGCAAATACAATTTATACCCATATATTGAATCCAACAAATATATTTATTTTGTACATTTATTTAATTGAATAGTATATACTCATATACTTGGGTAATAAATTTATTTTTACACTATTATAACATAATTTTATTGATTTGTTTTGTGATGTTAATCTAAAAATGTATGTTAAAATGTTATAAAATAA
The DNA here is from genome assembly GCF_001856785.1 of Myzus persicae. Lineage (NCBI taxonomy): Eukaryota > Metazoa > Arthropoda > Insecta > Hemiptera > Aphididae > Myzus > Myzus persicae. The sequence continues at coordinate 15,366 of NW_019104235.1, forward strand.
ACACTGAAAAAATCAAATATTTTCAAAGTTCTATGCCATTAAAATGAATATACATAATGTAATACTGCGATCTGCAATATGCTACCATGTAATGGCTATTAAGTTATTTGATAAAGTATTAAAAGTATCAATATCACGTAATCCGGTTTTTTTCGTTTCTAATTATAATCACCATGTTTACTTATTATTTGTAATTTTAGATATTGTAAAATCTCTATTTGTTTATTCCTAATAAAAATAAAAAATATCAATGGGTAATGACTAATGATTAAAGTATAATCCATCCAGCCTTCCGGGTAATATACTAAATACTATGGAAATGTTTTTTTAATTTATCTATATAAATAATAATTGGTTATTATTTTTAATTTCTAAATTATATATATTCATAGGTCTATGAATATGAATAATATTATACACGAAGTAATATAGTAATGATAATGTATAATACATAAGTATTAATACACCATGATATTGAATATATAAATATATTTCGTTATACTATAAGCATCGTCATACTATTGTTCTGTGGTCATACGCAATAGGTAGACGACTATATTTTACTATCAGTTTATCATATTATGATATTATATAAATACCTGTAATAAATATCCTAAAACAACGGTCGTAGAATATAAATACTTTCAATATATTTCTATACGAGGAACCTGTGAATGATAATATTAAAATATCTATTTATAAATATGGGTAGGTGAGCTATATCTTACCTTGACAAACTCCGACCTTGCCACATAATCCTCGAAAAACAGTCAACGTTTTTCATCGAATCGGATTTATTGATGAGGCTCGCAAACACGACGTAGTTTATAAGTTTAGGACTATGTTCCACAAAAATTGATGATTCCGATAGAAATGAATCACTCTATAGGTGACACGAAAACGGTTTGATCGAGAACCAGATGGAAGCGACGCATTTCATACCGTGGTATATAATCTGTCGTTGTATTTCCACCGCGGTCTACATCTAATAGCTGGTGTACAAATTATTGTCAAAGATATTATATCGAGACAGTGTGACTTTGTCACTTTGATGTTAATTTGACCACATTCGGGAAAACGGTCAACAGTCGTCCTTTTCGCCGTCATCAGTCATCACTAATATTATCGTTCCCTATCGTTCGTCTCTTCAGATTCAGAGATTTTCGTCTAACAATATTATTAAGTTATAGGGTCTCTCGAGTGTCGTTAAAAACGGGGAAAAAAAAATGTTCCTATTTTAATTTCACTATAGTAAAAACTTTTCTAAAGAAGTAATCATTGAAATATGATGATTTAAATTAATACATTAATATTCTATAACAATTTGTGATTTATTATTTATTTATGAATTTACATTTTATTGTAAATGATTGTATAATTTGAAGGAGAATCGGAACTGTTTTTAAGGAGTTTAGTGTAGGCAATTTTTTAGGTGGGTGTGCAGGTAGTTGCAATTGTGCGTACCTATTCTACATTTATACCCAATATACTGACATAGTTACTATTAACTATTCCTGAAAGATTTATTAACTATAAATACTAACTTTTAGGTATTTTAAGTGTTTGTCGTTACTCGTTTAGTCGTTTGTGTCTTTGTTACCGTCGCATAAAATAAATATCGCACAAACGCACATGTCGCCATTCTGTAGTTAACGACTGACGAGTAAATATTTTTTCAATAAAGCTTACGCCTAGATACTTGTATTATTTACGATAATAGGTTATAACAAGAATCATAATAATAATAATATACCTAGACAATTTAAAATCAAAGATAGCTGATAGTTATTCTGTAGTTACGAGTTATCTAAAATAAGAGTTGATTTAGTTGCCTATCTATAGTAAATAATCAGAGTGTTGTAATATAGTTCATTAGTATAATATATTTTTATTTTTTACTAAACTCCATAATAATTACGTTATTATAATACCAATTTTTGGTTTTTGAACTCGAATCTTCTATATTTGTCTCATTCTTATAAAAATATTGATTAATGGCAGATTGGGACCACATGTATTACCTAAATTATTATTATTGATTAGTGATTACTCAGTGGCGACCGATCGATTTATCACGAACCTTTACAGCTTATCTAATTTTTGGTTTGTTGTTTTAGTTCACTAGTAATTTGCTCATAGTTATACTAACTGTAATCTACGGTGAACCCATTAGGTCATCGGTCGCACAGTATTAAAAATAATTATTATTATGATCGAATTAGAAGTATAATAAAACAATAGGTGCTATAATATTGTAATTTACACAGTTAAAAGTCCTCTACTTAAGGGATAGAGTTGTAAATTTGCAGTAATTTTCAACAAAACATGAGAGTAAACGAAGTTGTGGCAATATGGTAAGACTTTTAAATACATGACTTTGATAAGCGGGATTAACGCGACCCGGGTTATCAAAAATTCCTAACCTACGAAGAAAATGTTTGTTTGAATTGGAGAAAACAAAGTAAATACACTAGGGAAGCTGCTTACAACTAAAATATTATTATTATAATAGTATTTAGCGTATAGTGTTGGCATCAATCAATGCACTAGTAATTTTTTTAAGTTTAATAAAAAATTAAATATACGATATTCCTATAAAAATACAATATTAGAGACGTGAAAAAAATCATCGAATCGTATTCCAATCTGGTGAAAACAAAATAGCGGTAGGTAATTATGAGTATAGAACATAATTTTATATTTTTTTTATATGTTAAACTTTTATGTTTAAGCGTTAATTCTTATTTGTTTACTTGATAAGGTTATTTCTTCTAACAAAACCACGATTTTAAGATAGTACTATGTAGGTACTATCTTAAGTCATGAACAAAACAAGAACGGGAATTCGTTTCTGTTTAGTTGATATTTATATAGTCATTTAGATTACTAGATTACGTCGTTAAATATCCAATAGGTCGTTGTAAAAGATATTATGTTAAATTTAAATCCAGTGATAAATTATCGTATACGAAAACCGGGATTCTGAGAGAAAGAGACAGGTAGCTCTAGAATCCATTTCCTATGGATAGTTTGTTACATTCTTATTTTCTTAAATATTCAGTAGGTTGAAATAATTTTTGAAAGAACATTGCATAGTATAACTTCTAAGTCAATAGTCAATACCAAGTAGGCGATGTACCTGAAAATAGCGAGATTAAGTTATTTGTGGTATAAATAGTTTAAAATAAGTAAGTAGTCTAACATTTTAAAAATTGCATTGAGCTTTATATTTTACGTGTTAACTGATTGATAATTATGGATATTTATAGAACACGATGTTATACGATGTTATACTTACATACTTGAAACAATAATTTCAAGTTCAAGATTCCGTCTTTTTGAATTACAATGAAAAATCAAAATCGATTTCATCAAAAATTGGTGTTATGTAATTATTTCCGATTGACCCAATTTAATTTTGTGTGAGTTTTTTTCTAGAAAGCCAGAAATACCGAAAAGTTTCCATTTTTAAGTTAACAAATAAAAAATATTACCAACCCCTTCCTTTCATAATGTTTAAGTTTATAATATTCAAATTCTGCTTCTGTAAAGTAGCTCTCTTTTATCCGATGGCACAGGAGAAATTTGGGGAGGTGCTTGGGTGTGCTTAGCACCCCCAAATGTTTTCATATTAATTTACATTTTAACAGTCATTATGCAGATATCCACAGCCATAAGATAATATGAAAATAAATAAAGAGGATTCAGCACCCCCAGTTTTTTCATTGAAATTGCGGCCCTGCCAGATGCATGCCGACAAATAAAGCAGCAGTAAGCATATTTGTATGTAGCCATGCACTATGCAGAATGTACCAATATGGTAATATCCAATACATACAGTATACAGCCTACAACAGGTCAACTTCTATTTCTTTTTCTTCGGAATAAAATATTATATAATATAGTAATTAAATAATAATTGAATTGTATTATTATGTACAAATGCACGGGTGGATAATATAGGCCACATCGTAGATTTAATAAATTATTCTATTCTCTATGGGCTCTATAATATTACAAAGTAGTAAAAAATGACCGAAACAGTGTTAGTTGTATTATCATTAATCAGTTCGCATCATTTCTAGTGTTATCGGGACAGTCTGTACTTAAATACCTAATACACAATTAAGATTTCTAACAACTGAGCTATAAACATGGCATCACAATGTAAACACATTATACTACGTATATTATAGTGTGTCACACACTCACACTATACAAGTTATCCTATAACATTTATAATTATTATGCTACTCCTGTCGGATTATCTGCTCAACATTTTCCAAATAAAAATTTAAAAATTAGGTAATACCATTGATTTTATAATAGACATAAAATATATTATATAACATATAATATAAAATCAATGATGATACACATTATACCCTTCATTCCGAAGGCACGGTAAAGATGATTTTTTCAAATGGTAAAGTGGTTTATATATATTATATATAAAAGACTTTAGTAGAATATATTCACTAGTCTATTCTAGGTCAGAAACTACCCTGGTTATTTGTTATTTGAAATTTGGTCATGGCTAGAAACGTGGAAGGGTATTGTATATAAAACGGGGGTGGCCATTGGCCGTTCCCAAGCCTGTTTTATTTGGCCTACATTTTTAAATTATATTATAAACAAAATAAATGATAATTTAAGTGTATATTTTGAATGACCCCCCCCCCATTTTTTTGTTTCATATGCTCTAGCCTGCTAGATTTAAATTTTCAATGTAAATAAAATGGCATAAAATGATCGCAGTCACACCATGCCACCTATATTCTTACATGAAATTCGTTATTGAATTCGTAGAAAAATGTATAAACAACAGTGTTTGAATAATATAATAAATTAATACGTCTCATTGTCGGCAGAAAATAAATCGTATTATAACAGTTAGTAATGTATTGTTTAAATTAATGTAAAAATTACAGCAAAAATAGGAACTTAATATATTTTAATAATTCGATTTGTTGCATTAAAATGTTTTTATTATTATTATTTACTATTCGAAATATTATATTGTATATTTATGATATTTTACACACAAATTATATCAATATATTGTGTCGAAGTATACAAATTAATACATAAAAATACTCATATATATATATATAAAAAAAAACAAAAATATAAAATATATATCTCACCATTTCAGATCTTTCGTAAACAATTATAAACTATATTTTGTTCCATAGGTAATATAAATATGAACTGCCTTATAATCTTATATATTATAATATTAAATCACATTCACATCAATTGGCAAGACAATTGCGTGTACCTACCTAAGTAAAATTATTGTATAATTTTTTATCACTTATCGATTAAAATATATAGTTGCACAGAGATAAGTAAAAATATAAAAACTAAGTAGATAGGTGGGTGGTGGCCAAAGAAGCTTTAGGTAAATATCTTAACATTTATCCGGCAGTTACTGTTGTTTTAGATATTTCAGTATAAGACATATATATGTACGTTTTAAGGTGTCTTGCGCTTTCGGTCCACATTATCATCCGACTTAAATTATAATTAATATATGTAGTATGTACAATGTACATACTTAGTATCCGATAAAATCTAAAAAAAATCACAAGATATGATCACAAAAATTACACGTTACATCTGTATTATTTATCCGTTCGACCGTGGTTCGACAATGTTACTACAATATTTCAAAATCTGTTTTTCATTTTTTTAACGCTCGCGTTTTTTTACTAGCTTACACTTTTTTTTTTTAATACCTCACATTAGCAATATTACGATGTCAAAGCTAGGCCCAACTTAGCCAACATCATCTGTTTCCGCAGTCTTACGATTTCCCAGTACATATCATTTTCTAAAAAATAACAAAAAAAAACAAAATATTAATAGAAAGTCTAAAAATATGTGTACCTCATTGGCATATTATAATGATGATCACTAATTAATAATTACTAAAAATAACTTTCGTGTTGCTTTGAAGTTTAAATTAAACAAGCTTGGTGCTCATCCCGTGACAATTAAATTACGTGTCGTGGTTCGTGTAAATATACATTAAAAATTAATTAATTACTTAAATGGATGTTAGTTTAACATGTCATGTCATATTGGTCAAAATTAAACAAGCTTTTATCGAAACCGCCAACTCATTTCTCATTTTTAAAACCTAACTGTTAAAATAAGATTAACATAACGAAATTAACTGTAGATAACGAGATAATGTGTGTATAGTGTTATTTGTCTATGGGAGCCTTTTTTCGATTTTAATTTTTAAATAGCTAAAAACTTGTAACTGGTTGAAGTTACACAAACAATAAATCAATACTAATAATAACTTATATTTAAAACTAAATTTAAAGTAGTGTTATATTTATGTTTAGTACTTATAAAACGCTTTATTTGTAATTTTAATAAAATGAACGAACTTACAATGTTTACCTTATTTACCTAAGTTTGGTTACAAAATGAGAAAAGCGAAAAATTGTTCCATATCATGAATGTGTGATGCAATATATGGACATACAACAAATACAATTTACATAACATCTTCTTGAGTAATCACAGTCTTCCAAAATTCATTTTTTTTATTTCAGATTCTGAGCAAAGCGAGGGAGTTACTGCAAATTGTACTATACTGAAAGAATTTAATCCGTAAAGTTTTTTTTGTGGTATAAAAAAAATTATATTCAGAGAAGGTACTTATTTCTGATAGTGTTAAATTTCCAATTATTAATAGAGTTAAATCTAATTGTACAGATTTGACTGCAGTGAATAAAAATGCATAATTCATTGAAAAACAATAGAGCTCCTTACTATGCTCAGAATCTAAAATATTTTTAAGCAATTCAAAGCAATGTATAACATAAATGTACATGGGTTGCGCTTCAAACGAAAAAAATATCAAATGTGTCAATAATAAAATCTTATGAACTTGTGTAATAACCATTTTAATTAAATGCAATTTTGTGAGGTAAAATACTATATACAATTACTATTTATTATTTACAATTATTGGAAAAAATATTCTTCTAAAAGATAATACTTTTTAAAACTAAATAATGAGTTAGTAGCACACTATAATTTATTATTAAGTTATGAAGTCTACTGTTTTTGTTTGACTACAGTACTACTACGTGAAAATAAAATAAATTATTTTTAATCCATAAGTAGAAATAATTATAAAATATATTACTTATGGTATAGTTATATGTGTATGCTTGTTTGTTATGAACTTTATTATGTTCCATTGTAATTAGTGTTTGAGACGTAAAAATTAAAAATTATGTTATTCAAACAGAAGTTTTTTACTATTTTGTTAAATAATGTTCACATAAATTCCGTTAAATCTGATTATCCATCTTGACACTAATATTGGTAACTTAAAATGGTAAATAATAGTCTTGCAATCAAACATGACTTGACACCTTCTAATTCTTACCTAACGAAAATTATTATTTAATGATAGCATTTTAGTTATAATTTTTAATTCAGAATGTACAGAAGACAAATAAATGACATAAAATTTAATCATTAAAAATTTGCTCAAAGGTAAAACTAAAATATAAACAAAAATTCAAATTTTGAAATGTTAGATATTATCTTGAAATTATTAATATATATTTAAGATGTAGGGTTAAATATATTAATAAGTAGAAAAATCAGGTCTCTATAATTTAAATCAATGAAAATTCAAACTAAAATTCTAGTTATTTTTGTTTATATTTTAAATTTAAAAGACAAAAGAAGTCTTATTTCATGACACATATGTATTTTGTACCTAAATTATAAGAAACATTTGATATATTAATATAATGATTACACTTCACTATTAAGTCAATTTATTTTCAAATTTCTAAACTCTATGGTGTTATAAAGGATTATTTTAAAAAGTATAGTAAAATAGTAATACATTTTTCAGTACTTGTATATTATGGGTTATCAAACCTTGGAGCTCTAAGAAATTCAAAAGTTATAATTCAAACAGCTTGAACAGTTAGAAATGTTTGAGTATGGTGATAAATAATCTTTTTTATGTCAAGTAATTTTACTGGTTTACTATTTTTATATTTTAAAATACTATTTACAGTTTAAATTTATATTCATTAAAACAATATTATTTAGTTGACTTGATATAATCCATGCAATATGGCATGTTAAGTGTAATATTGTGATATTATTGTCCAGTTGAATAATTACATAAACTTTATACTGTAAGTAAATTAAATTAAATAAAAGCAATTTAGAACCAAGAAATTAACTTTAGTAAACACCCAACGGCCAACATAAATCATTATTTGCTTGGTTTTTATTACAAATGTAATGTCATATATTTATTATGTTATTATTTAACACAAATATTTTCCAAATAATTAATGTACATTACTGTATATAGAATAAAACAACATTATTTTCATCACAATCAAAAGACTTTTGAAAACAATTAACAAAATCTGACATTTAAGGTATTTTAATAATTACTTTAAACCATATATAGTTACTAATTACTTATTATTGTTTGATTTATAAATTGGTTAATAGTATTATAATATAAGTAGTTTTCCAATTAATAAGTGATTATTGTTAATGGTGGATTTATTTTTTTTCTCCTTCTGTTGTAAAAAATTAAGAAATATACTATTAAGTTACAAACCTAGACTTTTGACCAAGCCCCTTTGAATGTATCTAAGGTAGTTGAGGAAATCACATACCGCAGTAATCTAAAAACATAATTGCAGTTACTTTTGTCATTTAACACAAATCAAAACATAAATAATATAAAATATTAAGAAATTAATGCAAAATTAAAATAGCATAAAAAACAAAACTCACTCTATTTCGACAAATTTGTGATATGCAATAGCATTCGCCATCTGATCCTCCTAAATTCATTCTATAGAGACAAAGCAATGGCAGTTCCATCAGAGCACATTTTCTAAAATTAGAAAAACTAAATATTATTACTTTAAACATACAATATTATTTTAATTGTATGTATTTTTATTGTAGGTACACTGGTGCATTTCATTAATTTATTACCACTGATTACTTATAGAACCACTTTTATAAAACCCAATCCTAAATTGACAATGTCAACTTTATAGTTTTAATACAATCATAACATCTGTTTACCATCATTCAATCATTGACATGATAATTGTTTATAAGACTATTTTCCATAACCAATACAGGAATCAATGAAACACTTAAGTTTAAGTAACTCCCAACTACATTAAATAGAGAAAACTAATAAAAAATTATTTTCTTACTTGGGAAAATGAGATTTTGACTTGTCCATAGACTCAATAAAAAGATTCCCACATTCTATTGCATTTCTAACATCCATTGCCAAAGTTGAATTATTAAACTCTAGACATTGATCAATATCTTCTCTGTATATTCGACTTATAAAGGCATCTGATTTGTCTAAAGTAGGAGATTTCATCCAAAGAACAAATTCACGGTGCACATTGGGATCAATCTTGAAATATCATAGTTAAAATAACACCATATGAAAAATCAGTTAAAAAAAATAAGACAATAGTGTTTTTACTTCAGCGCTATTAGTTATGTCTAAATTGTCTGTGTCTGTTACTGATTGATTAGACTTTTGCTTTAGCGGAGAATCCGGCGGTGAATTTTCTCGGCCGTACTTTAGGTTATTGTGGGAGGGAGATCTTTTATGTTTACGATAAAATAATCCAACTCCACTTAGTCCTCCTAAAATATAATAAAATTAAACATTAGTAGATAACTAGTTTTTAAAAATTATAATGCAATTTCATTGATTGGCTTAAAATAATGTTACTATAATTATTAATAGATATGATGTAATAATAATAAAAAAAAACAGTTTAATGTAATTTATTTAATATTTTTGAAAACATAAATTTGTAATTACCTAGGTACTAATAAAAAAAGTAACCATCATAAACATAATATCTAGTAAAATAATACTTACTAGATATGATGTTTATTCAAAAACAAATACTTCAACTTTCACCAATGTATTTACGAAATATTTATTCTCTGCCAACATGTTACAACGCAAAAGTATGATAGATATACAATATTTCTCAAATTATAATGACTATTTTACATATTTCTTTAGAAAATGGATAATTATCCCGAGAACATAGAAATTGTCAGTGCAAGAAAAGAACACACATCAAATATCAAATCAACAATGAAGGATTTTTATTCAGATGAACCGGTTTTCAAAACCCAGAAAATAGATATTGAAAAATTAAGCAACGACTTTTTTTCACCCAGAGAAAGCGACTACACATTAGTAGCAATTGATAAAAATAATAACTCTGTAGCATCTCTAGCTATAAATAGTATAACAAAACCAGATAATGTATTGAGACAAAGAGCATTTGCTGGTTAGTGAATTTGATTTAATCAAATTGGTTTATCTTCGGGCATATCTTACAATATGATAATATACATTTTTATACAAAAATAAATGTTTGATTTTAAAACTTTTTTAGATGGTAACAAGTGCTATATAGATTTATATAATGCTTTAAGATTCTGGACATCAATTCAGTGCGAGCCATGTCTATTCAAAATGTTAAATGTAGACACAATGTGGGAGATTAAAACCTTAGCAACAGCAAAACAATACCGTAATCTTGGATTGTCAACGGCTGTGGCCAAAAAATCATTTGAAGCAGCTTTACTCAAGGATGATATCTCAGTTATTTGCATGGACTGTACTAATAACTTCAGTGCAAAAATAGCTCAGAATCTAGGCATGGAGTGTGTGGTAGAAAAACATTTTTCCGAATATAAAGACGATAATGGGCATCCTTGGATTAAGAACATACCTGAACCACCAAATGATACAGTGAAAGTATTTATTTTTAAGAAAAAGAATTATATTAATTAAGTTTAATTCATAATGTTTTGATACCTAAGAAAAAATACAACAAGTAATAAATTATTGTACCTACTCAATAGTATCTATGTATCTAATGATATAAACAATACATTTATACATAAACTAACAATAAATTGAACAAAGCATTGTAAATTGAACATATTATCACATTTAGTACTACTGTAATAATAGTAATAATAATTTTTTACTATTACAAGTTAGTAATTACAAATTAGTTACTATTACAAGACTATAAAACAAAATAATATTACCTATAATAAATTATTACCTGGCATCGAAATACTGTCTTCTCTTGATAAATTAGGATGACTTGGTGTAGAAGTTAGAACAAGAGTTTTTAATGCAGTTACTTCAGCAGATAACACATCAACTTTCATTGAAGATTCTTTTAATGCTCTGGTTGCAGCCGCCTGGCGTAAATTTGCTTCTTTCACCATATTATGAGCTTCCTACAACAAAAATGTACCAAAATAATTATCTGATCAATACTGTATTAATGTTACTAACTTGAAATAGACTAGCAGTTAATTCTTCTAATTCTGATTCGACATCAGCACGTATTCTACTTAAACGTGACACTTCTTCATCTCTAAGTTTTAATGTTTCATTGGCTTTTTTTAATTCTTCCTCGAGCCTAGCAAATGCATGTTCTTTTACTTCATTAACTGATCGGTCCCAGCTAGATGCTGAAGATTCCATTCCGCTATCAATATCAGTGTCAGGAATTGCAGAGTCTGTAATTTGAATTTCAATTGGTTGGTCTTTATCAACCATTCGATCACTGAGCAGACACTCCTTAATCCCAGCATACGATGCACCGTTTTTTGTCACTAAACAATCCCCTTTAACGGTAGCAAAGCAAACCAGATGTTTTTTTGGCGATAATATTAACTCATTATCATTAGCCATTTGGGTAATTTCAGAAACATGGAGAGATTCTTCAATGACATCAGACTCCGATAATGTGTTCATTACAAAATGCTATTCAATTATTTTGTACAAACCTAAGCCCAAACAAGTACAAGTCTATTATTATTAAACATTAAACATTTATAATATAGGTACACAATAATATAATAATTATTCGACAATTAATGTTATCAAGGTCAAAAATAATGGTTGAAAAATAAAATATGTTTCAAATTAAAATTAGAAAATACTGTATAGTAGCTAAAGTTTAGAGAGAGTAAGTACAGTAACCAATGTTTAATGGCACAAAGTTATTCTATTGCCAACTTTTTGGAAAATCTAAAAAAACATCCACCTACCTAACTATAAAAATGAAAAAGTTTCTATAAAACACATATACTATTGTATAATTAATTAAATACTTCACATTTAAATCCTATAAGCAAAAGTAAAATTTTATGACAGAAAAATATTTTCTAAAAATGTCCAGTACATACCTAACTCTAATCTAACCTCATATACACGACTTTATCTACTCTGTCCAACAAAACTTGACTCTTTTGCACATCCCAATTTGACACCTAGGTATAGTGGAACCAGTGTAGTTTAGGGATGTGCAGAATCAGGTTATTCTCTCTTCCTTCCAATTTCACTGATCTTACCACAAAAGCCTAAGTATCTTATGTGCACTCAGTAGCTTTATGAACCTGAGTGATGTATAATTATTATACAATATACATACCTATGATAATCAGCTTCTTTATAGTGTTTCTGGCATGAAAAATTCCATAGATATAAATAAATCTATAATCATGAATTCAAGAAACACTTTGAGTATCATATATAATACCCAAGACAAAATTGGCAAGTATAAGTAAGATATTAAGGGCAATAACTGAAAGTTTTACGTGCATCACATATGATAAACAAAGCAGTGGCAGTCAACTCATTAAAGAGGTTTAATTTTTAAGTTCTATATGGGGTTTTAAGTATAAAGAAGGACAAATAAGAAACTTAAATACATGCCATTGTATTAATTGGAATTACGCAACACAGATTTAAAAATTTCATTATTTTAGAGTACAAAAAACTGGAATGAATTAAAACATTGAAGCCACACAAATGAGATAACACTTTTAGCTAAAAACAATAAACATAGACCATAGTACATACTTATAAATTATAATAAATTTGAAAAAAAAAATAATATTCATTTTGTTATCAATTCAAAAACAAAATAGACAAAGCTATCTATAACGTAAACAGGAAACAAAAGAAACACGATTTCTTTGTAAGCAAAATAAAAAATATTTAAATCTGTATCTAGGTATATATAATATTATTTCGGACATCTGGTCAGAGAGTTGACCATGAGACTATGAGAGTACCTAATCATACAAAGTCGGAACTCTATTAATATAATCTGTGTGTGCAAATCACGTAAAAATAAATAGACGTGGTTTAAAATAGATCTCAAAAACAGAGCTAAGACCTCGGGTCGATCAAATGACGTTTTTTTGGACTGTTTATTTTTCGTCGTCGCATGTCCGGGACCAAAGTCCTAGCAAAGTATAATAATAGTAATAGTACCTAAACGTTTACCGCGTAGAAAGCGATAGGTTCCCAAGTGTCATGCGTCCGCACTACTTTCACCGTTTATGTGATTCATTTACAGCAAACGACAACGAATGACGAACACGTTATACATACACATATTGTATCGAAATTAGGTACCTACGTTTAATGTCAACAAGTCATTCGCACATTCGCACACTCTACGACGAGGCGGAAACAAATCCACGGAAACATATGTCACACGCCAAAAAAGCGTTCGCACGATAATAATATTACCTAATACAGACGGCCAAGTCATCGTTGCGGGGGCCCACAATACTGCCTCCTACATAGTACGACGTCACTCGGAGGCGAAATAACCAATAATAACAATAATAATAGAATTTCCGGCACTTACGGATCTGGTTCGGAGCCATAGTATACGTAATATTATGTACGTGTTGGTGGCCTGGTGCTCTGCAGACTGTCAATTGACAATAATAATATAATGTCTGATCACCGAATCGTAGACGACGGAAGTAGGCGACACGCGACCGAACGGATACGATTATTGCAATCCGAAGAGTAATAATACAACCCTATTATAAAAATAAATAATAATAAAATCGAAATTAAAAACGACTACGACGACGACGATGATAATGCTCAGAAACAATAACACAGACAACGACACTCGGAACAGCTCACGCGATCTACAGACACTGCGGCTTGACCCTGATAACGTCGAACGATTTATCACGGGAAACGAATTATTATTATTTAGGTGGTTGTGTTATTATTATTATTATTATTAGGATCGTGTGGTGCGCTCGGCGAAACGTTGCGCTCGCGATGTGAAAGCGTTGACGGGTCCGTGAACCGCGTCTGGGTGGGGGCACCGGACTCGGCGGCGGCGACAGCGTGTCCTACCTTCGCGACCGAAATTATGGGGCGCCACGCCATCCCGCTACGAGCACGGTAATTCGCGATCGTACGACAATAACGCGTACATGATATTATTACAATATAATATAAACATGTATCCGTACGGACAAAACAAATTTGTGATCGTCGATCGATAAGAATAAATAATGAATGGTAAAAAATAATAATCGCAGTTTGGAGCTGTGGAAATAGGTACCTATAACCTATGTAAATATGTAATAACATATTTGCAATTTGCAACTATATAATGGATGATGGGTAAACCGGGAGGCATAATCTGGGTGTTGCACTCGTCGCAATAACAAAATATCATATTATTATAATACTATGTTGCAAGACGACGCCGCCTACTATAATACCTAAGTATTGCGAAAACACTAAAAATATGCATTTTTAAAATTAATGTCGTCGAATGTTGATGCGACGATTAAACATAATTACTTACGCGAAATTAACCACAGACTGGAGATACTTATAACTAGATGAATATTACTTCTACTGAGTACCTACTGCTAAGTGCTGGCCATAATAATTTCAATCAATTTTAATTTTTAAACAGTTGCAACTTGTATTGTAGGCAGGGACCTACCGACTATCATTCTGTATATATTGTATGTATAAAGTCATGTACTAAATGCTACTATTCTCTATTCGTATTCTGTACATACCCCGATCCTTGGCTACTTATACATACATAATCAAAATCACAGTCCACAGATATGTAGATCCCTATTCAGTTTTCAGTGTTTTCACGACCCAGGGCTTATTTTTCTTTCCAGCCCTGGAATTTTAAAATATCATTGATAAATAAGTACCTAGGTTAGTACCATAGATCTTTTTCTATAACGGTAAATTTTAAACATGCATTCAGTAAGAAAATTCAACAAAGAAAATAAATGAAAATGTGTGCAATGAAAGTTAAATTATAATACCTATAATTATTGGTATATTATAGTTTATTATAAGTTATTACTTATATGATATATTTATATTTATAATTATAATAATTTATTATAAACACAATTAAGTCCATATTCCGCCTGGAGTGATGACTGCCCGCCCCTCTTAAATACGTGTCTTCGCATAGTCGCCTACCTAGTAATTTCATGTTTCATTTTATTTTCTTCAAACAATGATTATTGATAAGGTTCATACAAGTTCCTATAGCAATAACGATCGATTTGCCCAGGGTTGTTTGTATATTTTATACATCAATATCATATATGCCACACCGAAATATGTTGTGTTACAAATGATTGATGTTAATTTATTGGATAATTGCAGAATTTACCAAAGGACATCGACGAAATATTCCCATTATCATCATGTGACACACTCGAGGCTCGACACCTACAATTGTATTGCAGATGAGCGACTTTCCCTGGTTTTTAAAGTTGAAACTGACTTTTAATAAGTTGATCCTAACCACTTTTAAATACCTGGATAATTAAAGTTTAATTGATACAAAACGATAGCAAAATAATATGATAAGTAGTGTGTTATATACCTATATAATGTCCTAACGTAATAATATAATTTAATGTTTAATTGTTATAAGTTCCACGTTACTATTTATAATTATTACTTGTTAGAATATTAGATGACACATTATTGTAGACTGTAGTCATTATAATGAATGAATCAACGATAGTACCTATTGGTTTATTTAAAGATTGTAATAATTAAAATATGAATATACTATAACTATTAAGTATTAACTTTATTTATTATTGTATTATATTACTAGCTACTACTACTGATTATACATTTATACATACTTATATTGGTGCAGGTACCTACTTATATCAATATTACATACAATTTATACTAAAATTTGAAAATTCTGTTCAAGTTCTAACTACGCATGAAGCCAATTAGGACTTAGAAGTTAGTAAGTCAGACACCGTTGGGGGGTCAAATGATTTTGTCATGGGTAAGGATGAAACTGAATTTCAAATACGTACTTTAATCACTTATAACATAACTTAAGGATTATAGATCAATTTATTAATTAAAAACATAAACTTAAAAATTAGTTAATTGGTTACAATTGTATCTAAATTAGGTTTTCAATTTTTTTCACCAGCTTATTTAAAAGTTACCTACTTCATTTGTGATTCTATTTACAGCCCCAGGATGAAAAGCCATTATAGTTAAGCCTTGAGGTTCACAAACCCTAAAATAGCATTGTATTTACACAATTCATAAATATTTAACTTTATAATTAACATGTTTTAACATATTTTTAATTAAACTAAAAAAGTATGGGGAAAAACCTAAAAAGTTATGCTTAATGATATGAATGTTTAAAGTTTGAATTGTTATATGTTTATCTAATTCTTATTTCATTTGTACAAATATATATATATTTTAATAAGTACAGTATTTATCTACCAATTTAAATTGATTTTATAATGAAAAAAAAAAAATGTTGGTATCGAAAATATAAACAGATGTTCATGTTTTACCTGCAGATTATAAAAAAAATGTTATTATTAATCTTATTGTTTTCTTTATAAAAGTATCAATAATTTTAAATACTATAAATATTGGAAAAAAGGTCAAGGGGGAGAGGGACACTCCCCCCTCATACCCTCATTTTGACAATTCATGGTAGGCAGGTAAGGCTGTTATTGTTTTCAACTTTCAAACTTTCAAACTATTTTATTTATTTTTTAGAAAAATCTTTAAATAATTAATATAGTGTATATGTATATAGACAGTACCTACAGAGATAATAGGATTTCACAGTTTCGCTTTAAAATGTCGACACGAATACCTGCAGACATCGCTTATTTTCTACATTTCGTATTCATATGTAATTAGTGAACGGACTTCACTGCAGTTTTCGTGCGAATATATATGGCTTTTTATGTAATATATATGTATAGTTATTAGTTATGTACAACTGCTGAGGTAATAGCACGGCCTCTGCAAATTATATATGGTATGTGGCATATGCTGCCTTATCGTTAAGTTCTTCGTCTAGTACACAAAATCGGTAAAAAAAACATAATAATATAGACTCGGGAATAAGGTGTAGGTAATATGCTAGTTTTGAAATGTGTCAGGTACGTCGCCGAATTATTCTGTGGGCCATGGTTATAAGCGTGTATATATAGGACTCATATAATGCATAAGTACACATGTATATAATATATATTATATATCCATATATATTATATATATATGACTGTATAGTGCACATGCATATACATTATATGTATATATATATAATGACATCTCTGTGTAATTATCATTGTTATGCGAATTGTTATGCTCTTTTCAGGCTCACTGCTTAGACTCGGATAATTTATGTACAGCTGGCCACAACAGATACCTATAATATGTTATTGTACAATACAGGGTGGCTCTGGCTCTCTGCTGTAAGATTTCAAACATAAGATTACTGTGCTTTATATTATTACAAATTATTGTAACAGTGGCGTAATTTGATAATGTTTGTGAATATGGTAGGGGGATTGAAACTTTACCCACCCTACCACTAAAAATAAATGTTTGTTTATATCATAAGAACCTCTCAGTAAAAATATTATGATCTGTATAATGTGCATCATAAATAAATGCATACTTTTAATATAGTTATGTAGATTAGTGGAATAATAAGAGTAGGCGTACAATACAAAAAATAACTTCAAAAGGTTATAACTTTGAAACTTAAGTCCTAACGACAAAGTTTGATTGCATCATTGTTCTTAACTCAGTGAAATACATAGGTTTCCGAAAAAGTTTTTCTAAAAATCGTTTGGGAGCTAAACTGCAATAATGCAAATATGCCGTATATTTCAATATATTTGTCAAGTATAGACGTATAGTTTTGATTCAAAAGTTAATAACAATATAGTCAATAATTATATGATATAAATAAACACTAATTAGATATTTTTCATCGTCTATCATTCAATTCATAATTAACACATCCATTACATCTTACAATTTTTTTTAAATTTCGCTAAATTTTATATTTAACTATTTTTACCGTGGTATTATTTTCGAGATTTCAATTTCCGGTATTATTTTTTCAAAGTATCCCGTGCAATACAATAATAATTTTCCAGTATAAAATTATATTTCTTAAATAATGAGAAAAAAGTAAAAAGTTATAAAAGCGATGACTAACTGTTGCACGGTGAGTCAGAGGTACTCACCGTACCGCATTAGTCCACATATATATCAATATAATAAAATAAATATCATATGTATTATTATTACTGTATACCTATAAATCTATTCATCCTTATTATTGTCGAATAATAGGCATGACAGCCGAAGTATTCTATATAATATTCTATATTACATTAGGTATACACTTCTATATATACCAACCATTATGTAATATTATTACAATATATAAAAGAACTACCACACTAAAATATATTATACATACCATGAGTAATTTAACCAATCACAATGCGTAGTATATAATATATAACCGTATAATTACTAACCGATCGTCCAGTCTCTGAAGAAACTCCTCGTAATTGTCATTTTGAATTTTTCAATTCTTTACGATACGAGTGCGTACCACTATACCATAGATTGGATAACAATTTTTTTTCTAAGGCCATTATAAGATTTTAATTTTATAGCATTGATTCATTTCATAATTTGCTATCTACGATTTATTCACTGTCTATCTGGTGATACAAATGGTACTATATGTATATAGTATATCGTGTGTCCGCGAAAATTGGGTACACTGTATAATTAAATTACCCATATTACTCAGTACCTTTTATATATTTTTGAATTCTGGTTGCGGGACATAAAACTAAACCACCGGGTCATTAATCTCCCGCAGATAGAATTCTAAAATATGTATAGGGTACTTAGTATAATGTAGGTAACTGAGTTATGGAGTGTACCCACGCAGTTTTCGTGGACACACATTATGTTATATTTTTTTTGTCATATATAATATGTATTAAGCTTTTGTACATTCTTACCTCTATTACTATTTGTATATATGCTATATCTTCGAAATTTATTGATCGAATTTTTGTAGCGGGTCTTAGAACAAACATATCACACTCAAAATTCAAACGTCAAAGATAAAAACATTGTTACCTAATTTAAAAAATCTGTTTGGTAAATATTATATAGTATATTATTGGTGAATATTCAAAAGTCAACACAAACATGCACTGAAATTAATGTCTGCAAATACCACAATATTTTATAATGCAAACAGGTATAAAGTATAAGGTATCACATATAGTGAATAATCTTTAATTCTTATTTTTTTTCATAAAAATACTCGGGTGGCACTGCTGAGTGCCAGCCCATAAATACTAACCTCCTGTAATCCTATCAATAACCATTAATATCAAATTTACTCATTATACTTATTATATATATAGATTGTAAATAATTTTAATAAAATATAAAAAAAAAACATTAAAATGTAAGTTAAAATCAAAAGTTGATAACTTACTGTAATATATTGGTTTTACTTGCAAATATAATCCGAAAAAGCATCATCAAGTGTATATTACATCAAAACATAAGAACTGCATATTAAATATATTTTTAATTTTTTAAACATTATTACTATGAGTGTTTGCAGCTGTTACAATAATGATCAATTACTTCGTAGTTAGTACATATCTACTATACCATTATACCAATACCACATTACCACATAATGTTATACATATTGTCCATTCATATTATATTTTATCTTCTCATATAATATTTTTAAATATTTTATGCTTATATCTTATAATTTACATACAAGGAAGGTCAAACTAGTAAGCTACCAAAGTTCTCCTTAGCTGCTTGCAACATTTCATATTTTCATAATACAATATTTATTCTTCAATACGCCATAGAGAACTAATTATAATTACGTAATTAAAACATCAATGTTCATAATTTAAAAAAAAAACACAAATACATATTACAAAATAATATTCGCAGAAAAGGAATTCACTAAGACTTGAAGCTAAAAAAAAAATGAATGCAATATCCAACTATAACTGGGTGAATTATAAGAACACTACTATAACCCATACTATTAAGTCTTTATAAATTAAAAATCGTGAGATCTTCTCGATTACCTTGTTGGTAATTTTACGATTGAGTACCTAATACAAGTTTATGGCCGTCAATATTGTGTTATTCAATAGTATCCAAGGACCACTGAACAAAAATAAAATAAACAAAACAAAGCAATAAACACCTTCTATAAGGTCTTGATTATTTTCTCAGTGTTCGATGAACTATAATAAAATATAATATGGATTAAAAATAATAATTACAAAATCACGCGTTAGCTTTTAGATGCATCCAACATATTTATTTGTAAACAATGATTTGTCACTAATTTTCACAACGCATACAAAAGCACAAGTTACTATTATATATTCGTATCGGCTGAATAATAATAATTAATGTAATTTAAACAACGTCAAATTGTCCGATATAATATGACAGCTTTAATGATTGTTTCCACTGCCGAATATTGTCAATATTTAAATATTAATCAGTGCGCCGTCCACAGATAAATTATGATGATATACGACGATGTAGATACGCCCTAATAATATCATTTATTACAATAGGTTATTACTCATTATGTAATATCAGGTGATTAAACTATTAAAATTAAATAAATCATAATTAGTACAAGTACAAGCCAATATTGCAATATAAATGCGTAACTTTTTATCTTCGAAATAAGTGAAAAACATTAAATTGATAATAGTCAATATATATCAACCCAAGTATAACAAATAACAACAACATATTATTTTTGTAGGTACACAGGTATCTTGATACCAATATGAATAATTCTTATAACACTGTAACAGTGTTTGTGGATTATTGCCTATGGGCAACGATAATATTATACAACTATATTTGCAAGCAAAATAATAAAGTCACATCTTAAATTATGACTTTATAACTTATTAAAGTGATATAAGTAATATTATTTTCATTATTTCTAGTAAGTAAATAATTTGGTTCCGACAGCCCGACTGTATAATTATTATTCTTTATGAACATTTAAAGTTTAAACTCGTACCTTCAGACAAACGTAATAATTATTAGCTGAGATATGAAATGTTTATTTTCCGATACGATGGATGGTTTATATCTTTCTATTTTTTTTTAATATGAAATAATAATACAATAATATGGCTTTCGCTAAAAGAACGAAGCGAGACGAGAGATTACTCAGTCTCTGTATCTTGACCGGGTTTTAATAATATGTATAACAATTATTATAATATGTTTAATTGAACTATATAGCCTATATAGGTATAGATATACATGTAAGTATAATGAAAATAATTAACTCAAATACAAAATATTTAAAAATGGCAAATGGCTAAAGTGTTGTGGTTTAACTAAAGAATAGGTACAAAAGTTTTTTAATTTTGGATATACATTCTCAAAGACCAAAGTCCTAGTTTATATATTTTGTATTTTAATTTTAATCAAGTAAAAATAAAAAATTGAGAATATAATTTAATTATACATTATTTTACTGTGAATTATATTCAACCGAAAATTAAAATACTTCGACAAACTATCGTTAACAAACGAGTATTTTATAGTTACGCCAAATGATACGGTGTAAAATTCACTATAAAATTAATATAAGGCATGATAATCGGTTCAGTTAATTATAGGGTAAAACAAATATTTTATCAGCAATTTGATAGTATTTGAAAGTAAAAGATACTTTTTTTAAAGTATTTGTTTTTATAATTAAATATTCTTTTTATTGAGTATTCAAATACGTACTTTAAATACTTTTCGAAATAATTATCAGTATTTGAACTTGAATATTTATAAAAAGTATCTCTTACAACATTTAGCTATAATGTATTACATTCCATCAAACTATCAAAGCTACGACAAGGTTATCAACCACTTAAAATTCTGTATCCCTTAATTGGCTTAATTAATTGACAAAGACAAACCACAAAATGCTCTCTACTTCTTTAGAAACAAATTATTCTTAAAACTCTATACAAAGTTTACCTATGGACTATGCTGTCCTCATTTGGTTTTGGGACAACTGCGTTTTAACACTCAAAACACATATTTTTTATAAACAAAATTAAAATGATCTAATCCGAAGTACTAAGACCAATTACAAATGCTCCCTGATTTGTTAGAAACGATGCCCATTAACACAAAATTCAGACGATTTTCAATAAAAACTTACATATTAAAAACTATCATATCAACTTTTTCGACCAACTAAAACATGAAAACTGTGCGCATATATCACTATCCATGTGACAAGACTAAGTACTCTCTACGTCGCCTCAAACGAGGAAGGCCTCATGATGTTCATACTTGATAATATAAAAAAACAAAATAAAAAATATTTAGCCATGTTAAATAACACTTGTATTTAATTTTTATTATTGATACTTACCACATGTCCATATCTTTTACTACTTTTATTATTATTACGTTATTCTTATATTGTTATAGTTATATCAATTGTACCTAATCAATATCTTTACATCGGTATACTTTTAAGCTTCTTCAATCATTGTAAACTGTTGTAAATAGTTATTATATGGTTATCTATTGTTGTAATAAAGACAAACAATTATTTTCTAATAAAATTAAGTTTAGATAACCATGTTAGGATAACTTTATTTTAATAATATAAAAAAAAATACCCAGTGTATTAATTAATTTATAAATTCTCACAATTATTACATTATGTAATAACTTATAAAGTCAAAGTGCATTAATAATTGTCTGAGAATTGCACAATAGTTAACTTAAATTAAATGATGACTAACATGATACTATAGAAGGATAGCATACAAATTAAAAAAGCAAGTTAGGTTGTGTGATAAAATAATTTTTGAGTAGAAAGTAGGTGTATAAATATAAATAGCTACGCGAAATTGAAATATTGAGTAAAAGTGTTCCCAATAAATAAAAATTACAGTAAAAAAATCAAAACCAAAAAAAGTTAAATTGTTTTATCTACATTTAGAGGTATACCTCGCAAAATACATTTCATTTCATAAATACAAAATATATATATGCTAGGTCGTTACGCTGGACACTTAAGTAGGTTTACGCATACAGGGTGCCTGTAATAATAGTAATATTATATTAATATAATCATGCATAAAACATAGTACATTATGCGGTATACGTATATTGTAAATGAGACGTTTGTTTGTTAATTAATAATTATATTCATAGTATATTTATGAAAATTAAATACCGTATAGTTCTTAAAATATCTAATATACGTCATTTGAAAAATACTTAACTTTTAACTTTTTAAGGCTCAGCAAACACGTTTCGAAGTGGTTAAAATTAAATCGGACACGCATGCATAATTACTTCAAAAATTATTTCACTGTTATTCTGCAATAAATATATAACACATTATAATAATAGTATGGTGTGCTTACATTAAATTACATTTCGACAAAGGTTAATTTTTTTAATCGTAGCCTTCCTAAAATCAGTCGAAGCCTAAAATATAGTTATATTATGACAATTAACAACGCGTATATAGTTATTGTTTATATAATACATAATACACTACTCATATATATTCGTTTGTTACAAAAAATCAAATACCTAATAATGTTGCATGAATGCGATTTTCCGTATTTAAAATAATTATAAATTATTTATTAACATTGATTATAAATACTTTAGTATAATATTATCGTACCTAATGACCAATAATATAATATTACCAACGTTTATTTTTTTTTTCGTACAGTAGTAGAGTAGGTATAGGCATATCGATAAGTCAACCCGACTAACTTTCCCCAAACTCGTTTATTCTATTTCTTTTGACCTTTATAGTATTATCACTTATATTATTTTTTAGACATAATATTATGAATATATACATCTTAAATTCGTAATATACCGAATATGGTGAATAATAAATACTGGTGAGCTGCGCTAATGTATTATACGAACATATTCCTATATACGGCTATACATATATATAATCTTATATTAATTTCGTTTTTTTTTAAATTTCGTAAGCCTCGCAATAATAATTGAAATAATATATACAGATATATAAGAGGTGCACTCGTATGATAATAAGCACAGTTCACAAAGAAAATCGTATTTCGATTGTTTTAAGTCTCCATTACACAGGTTCCCATCGTAATTCGTAGGCCGTCTCGTTTACATTATTATACAAGGTGATTGTTATACAAGTAAACACTATAATTATCCAGAAGAGGAGGTATGAATGTTTTTTGAAATATTTTTTTACATCATTCAGAGTCATTACAAAACAACATTTTTGAAAAAAAAACAGTAAGTATATTTTTTCTATTTTTAATCTTTTCATTTGTTAATTCTTTGAATGACAACACACATTTTTTATTTCGTATTCAGGAACAGAAAATTATCTTTTTGTTTCTATTTCAAATAATCGAATTTTGAACGAGTTACTATTTCTTATAATGTCTTTATAAGTATTTCAATTTTTAGTAAGCGGAGTAGTGGACTAAAATTTTTATTTTTTCTGGGAGGGTGGTGAAATGACTGTAAGGGGCTGTCCCTAATCCCCAAACACATCCTTACCAATACTCCATTAAATTTAATTTTAAATACATATAAAATAATTGACAACTCATCAGTTTGAAATTCGATTTTTATACATCGGAATATCGGAAGAAAAATATTATTCTACTTCTTTATATAAAATTAAAAATTAATATTATATGATCGATGTGATTGATATCACTCAAAAAAGTACAAACTTCGAAAAATTATGACAACATAAAATAGAAAAAATATTTAAAAAAAATATATTATTATGTAATTAATATACTTACGAAATCACGTAAAATACTTATGTTTTCAAAAACTTTATGACCTTTGGAAAAAAATTTAAATTAATGTTTTCCTTTATACGAAACATCCTGTATATAAGCTGTACGCACGCATAATATTTAAACGAAAGGGTCGATGTTCTCGTTATCCGCGGTGCTCAGTATTCCGTGACTATTGTTGTAATATACCTATATATGTACGTACAGCAAGCGAGTGATTCACCGCATGTGTCGAGGATGTGACGGACGACGATTTACATATATATTATATTTCGTGTAAACCTAAATAATGTTTTCTTTCTGTTTGTCCGAATGTAATAATGGTGTAAACACCGCGGATCGTATAAATGTACAAAATATAAAATGTTAATATGGGTACCTGTATATTAAAATATATTAATTACTGCTGATGTGTTGCCGCTTGAAAGTGTAAAACTATCGAGAGTTAGGTACACCGATGAGTGGTATATGTTCAATAATTTGATGATTGTCGATATTATCAATAATATATGATATGAAGTGGCGATGGTGAGATGCGCGTAACATGTACAATTATACCAAATGTTATGTCATTGTTATTACTTTTGCCGTTTGAATTTTTTTCGTCCTGCAATGTACAACAATAAATAATATGATTTTAGATTTACTGTTAAACACAGTAAAAAATGTGCTTGGAACTTCATTACGACACGCACTTCAATATATAATAATTGGTCACGGTCTGAAGTCCGTGTATGCTGCAATGTGTGCGTACGGAACGAAATATTTATCGGTATTCCAGTCGACTAAAATATTAAATATTTTTCTGAAATGGAAAAAATCCATAGGTACCTACATAAATTCTTATTATTTTTTCACAAACATTAGGTTATTACTTATATTGGTCGTCGTCGGTGTTGGTATAGGTATAGCCGTACATGTTTACATTTATATATTTTATAACACCTATATCGTATACAATAATAATTAATAGCATATATGCGTGCAAACTGTAAATATTAAATTTTGTGTATGTAAAAAAATATTACACTGAATATACTGTATGATTATAAACATTGACGCAGCATACCTATGTAGTATATATATAATAATAATAGGTACATAACTATATATCATATGTGTTGAAAAATAAATTCATAAAACTATATTTTTTGTAAATGTTACATAAAAAATTATGACTTGTGCACAAGCCATGCATTATATTGCTGAATCATAAATCATAATAAGGTCGTAGTGGTGGATTTAACGGTCGTTTAGTTAGTATACGCCGACGGGGCCCACCTAAATAATGAAGTTAATTTTTTTTTTAATTTTTACAACAAAATAATAAATAAACGTTATATTTCAAACTGCAATATCATTTACTATTGTTAGGTTAATAACAACGACGACTTTGCAAGTATGTTTCTGATGCAATTTTGTACGAAGCCCCCCTCGTATAGGTATATCGTACCAAAATACCTACAATTGTGTAAAGAAAGCGCCATTGTTTATTCGTCGATCGCCTTTTATAGAAATCGTGATCTTATAAACAATAAACTGAATAACTATATGTCTATATGAAGTTATTGTTTTAAAATTAAAAAGGAACCATTAATATTACCATTCTCCCCATCTCCCGACGTTTAGTGATTGAATTGAATTTAATGTTTTGAAACGATAACTGCATTGGAGATCCCTATATTATAATAATTTCACTTTTAGTGCGTCCTATAAATTATACGTCAATTACACTATACCTATTACCTATATATTTTTATCCAACTTGTTATACTGTATATGGTCCCGTATAATAATATACCATTGTTTCTGGGCGACTGGGCCTAGCCTATTTTTTTTGTATTAAAGTAATATAGTTAGGTATAATGATTATGGCAATAATGATAGCAATTTGAAAAATCAATAATCGTTCATCGGTTTATAATAAATGGGATTCTTGGTTGAAAATGTAGGCGGGTAGGCAATGAAAATATAGGTACATATAGCCTACTTATAACCTTCTGAATCTAACTAGTTTTACTCGCTTTAATTTAGTGTACAAAAGAATCTAGTCAAAATGTACAATCTATTATTAGATTAATTCTAAAATAAAAAAACAACTACCCACCTACCTACTGAACCAATTTGTATTCTATAAAATATGTAGATATATTGTAAATTAAAGGTCGCACGGCGTTGTAGATAGGCTACTAAACGTAATCTGACCCGCGCATTGTAATGCAATCATAAACCGCTATGTAAATACCTATGTAGTATGCAATGGTGCATAAATGCATAATCAAATATGAACTTGCTGCTTATAAAATATACTGCGCACAAATACTAATCATAGGTATTCCGTTTTATTTTTTTCTCCTTCCAAGCTAAATTCATAGCTATAAGTCAGCTTCAGAGTTCCAACAAGTACCGTTTTGGAATAACCCGTACGTAGTTTTTCAAAGGTAGTGGTCCTGAAACCACGACGCCGGTGCACGAAGCAGTGTTTACAAACGGTGCTGAGGGCACTCAAACGACGGGGGTGTAATTTGCCGACAGATTGTCGAATTCGGAGGGTGGCACTGTCACAGCGGTTTTCCACATACTATAAGTTGGGCGGACCAGAACCTATAAATGTCTGGTCATTTCCGAATTTCCGTGGGAATGGTCCCTGCCAATTATGTGCGAAGTGTTTTTCATCGCGTCTCTTGCAAACGAGAAAAACGAGGAGGTGAGGTGTTACGTAAAAATAATATTTGTCACTATTGCGATAGGAACACGGCACGTCTAGACTGATATTATTTGTGCAATGCCTATTTTACGTGTCTCCCGAATCAATCATCGAACAATTTAATATGCGTGAAGCATATGTTTCATACATACAGTTTCATATTTGATGAAAAAATAATACATACAAATATGTATTACGTTCTGTTGAAATCAATATTTACGTTTGACGAGACGTTTGTTTGTTTATATTATGAACACGAGATGGAAACGTGACAAAAGAAAACAAATTAAACTCAAGGTTTAATTGATAACTTATAAGTTGTAGAATAGTTGTGTCTTACGATATGGTTAACACATACACACAACCGAGCACCTCAAGGGAATGAGCCATCGGCATATAGGCATCACAAATTGCAGGGAGGCTAGCGGGACTAGGCCTCTTCTTCTGGCTCTTTATTAACTGCAAATTATTGAGCTCCTAACATCCGAAGGTGCAATATATTTAGTAAAAACCATATTGTTTGTAATATATGTACGATTGGTTGATGTACCCATATGTATACGCAGAATATAATGATACTTTTATTTGATTAATAATCGAGGGTTTGGCGATTAAATAGAGAAAATAATAAGGTGGCATTGAAACACTCTTGCCAATAAAAACAAAACTGTTTGTAATATTAACGGGTGATAATAAATAATCTAGTCTGTGATATAATCACATACGATAGTATAATATTATATAATATATTAATATACGCCTATACATCATGGTCGTACCTAAGGTTGCCATAGCGATCGCGGCAGTAACACGTAAACATTTTCTTACTTGTTCGACATCATAGGGTCCGGTGTAATTGTTGTTATTGTTATTATAATGTGTAATATTGTACAACACGCAGTCGTCGGTGTTATCGATACATCGGCATGAAAGGCGTAAACAAAACCTTATGGTAAACGTAAAAAAGCTATGTAAACGACATGTAGGTAGTGCACAATAATAGATAGTTTGTACCTATACCTCTTTGAAGTCATATGGGTATGTCATATTAAATTGTATTTTATGCATATAATATTGTGCTCGAGAACTTTATATTATGTTGAGATGACGTTCAACTTCGATCATCAGGCCGTGAATTTGCAGTACTGCAACTTAGCAGTGGACGTTGCACAGTTTTCTACTAAGAGTCTAGAAGATTACAGTATCGTTAGTAGAAGGCAATTGGATAGAATCGTTAGTAATTCCGAAAGACGCTTGGTAAATAGTAGATTGGTATGTTTATCTAATATTGATTGTATTTATTTCAATTACATTTTAGACAGAATACGAACATCGTTGGTTAATTAAACGGGACTGTAAAAGGGTGATTTCAGATATAAACAAGTAAGTTTTCATTTTTCATCGAACAACCCGTGTATGATATAATAATTAATAGGAATAGTGTTATACACTTGTAGGTTCACCAGTTTCCGCTAAAAAATTATATATATGTATTAGTACAATAATACATATAATTACCTATATCTGAAAAGATAAATGTTGAAAGCTTCTTTTTCACGGACACTCCTTATCTAAGTATATTAGGCATTTTTAAGCTTGTCCGATTTTTAATTTTCTTTCAACCGAATAGATTTAATTAAAATAAATAATCGATGGAGTGGTTCATTTAATGATTTTAATGTAATAAACTAATTTATTTCAGAAATCATTAACGTTTATGAACATATTTCTTCTACATAATTGTACGTCGTTACAAAACAATATTTATGGAAAATAATAATAATAATTTTAGCTATTTTTTTATTATTCTAATTTTTTAAGTTTATTAGGTACTCTTTTTAATGTAACATACTAACATACATTCTATCTACCAAAATTAAATTGCTGATAAGAAGTTTATTAGTATTTAAAGTTTAGATGAGACTCTGATGAGTGGAGTAGTGGACAAACAATTCGCGGAGTACCCTTACCATTTCACTCCTCTAGTCTACATTTTAAACACTTACAGCTAATAGGCTAAGCTACTTATCAAACATTTGATTTTTATGCAATAAAGGAATTAGAAATAAGAAATGCATGTTGTCATTACATTTTTTTTTAAATGATAGTAACGTATTATTTTTAGACAATTTTTGTTTTTTAACGACCTAAAATTATATAAAAGAAAATAGTTTCAAAACCGTTAATAGGATTCGAGTTTCTAACGTTAAATGGATCATTCGGTTATCTGTATCTATTCAATAAATCACCCACAGGCTGTCTGTTTATTTTAACACAATAATGATTATGAAGTGATAAATAAATAAACGATGTACAATAAAGGCCTTTTTGCAGAACTCAAATCTCTGCAAGTACATCTATAATACCTACCTATACCATGTGTATTTCATTGTTTTCAAGCTGTTAATTAATTTTCTTATGATGTATTAATTGCACACGATAGGCATGCGCGCAGGAAAAAATCGAACCGCGTCCGAGGAATATCGTCGATTGCCGATCAGCGTGTACTGCAGCAAGACGACAAAGACGAGTTTCGCTGCGAAATCGCGGGGGCTGTGGATGGAGTCTTGGATATCTGCCGCGATTCGTCGTCCGATGCAAGAATCGGAGCTGTCGTCAACAATTTCACCGTCATTAACGTACGACAGTTGAATGTCAACATCGTAAACAATCACGTCAATTACTATAAAAACGACGATCGTGGAGTTGAACCGGCCACGATATTCGAGTACAACTCTGACGACGACAAACCCGATCGTACGTCTACGGGTCGCAGCCGTCGAGACAAGGCGGCGGCGGCGGGTGACAAAAGCGGACCGGAAGCTTCGGCGCCGCGTCTGCTGCAGAGGATTTACTGGGACAGGTGGCGGGACGTCGCAGCAAAGTCGAAAGCGTCCAGCGGCCGGGCTGCAGGGACGGACGATAAAGTCGACAGGTTTTTGTCGAAAATCCAAGAGAAATTGGACATCGACGACAATGGACGGCGGAAAAACAAGTCGCCCGGTAACAATAGTAACGGGCAGTCGTGGAACCGCGCGGTGCCGAAGAAGCGGACCGTCAGCAGTGGCGATCGTCAGCAGGCGAAAATCGACGAACAGAAAAAATTGCTCGACAAGCAACGGAAAGAAATCGAAAGCCTGAGGTTGCAACAACTGAAATTGGAATCTGAGAAGGCGTTGCTCGAGAACCAGAGGATATTGCAAAACCTGCACGCCGGCGGGTCTGAGAGGAGGTTGAAACCCAAAAACGCGCCGGCAGTGCAACAGCTGCAGGGCACCGCCACGGCGGCGAGTCCGTCCGACATACTGAACCGGATGGAATTGCGGGCACTGGAACGCCGTGCCAAATGGGAGGCGATCAAAGAGCGGCGCCGGAAGGCGGAACAGGAAGAGTTTCGAAAAAAACTCGAGCTGGAGGAGAAGTGCACCAGGGAACGGATGGAGCAGAAACGCGAGCGGTTGCTTGTGGCCAGGGAAAACCTGAGACTGAGGGCGATCGAGGAGAGCAGGCGAAAGGCGGAAAGAGAAGCGCAGAGGGAAAACGTTCGGATCGCAGACGATTTGTACCGTAAACTGTTGATGAGGAGAGGACTCGAAGCGTTCAGTGCGAATTTAAACTGTGCCAGATGGCGGGCGGAAGAGGCTTCGGATCACTATGACAGACGACTGGTCGGAACTTGCTTCAGCAAATGGCGGTTTTACGTCAACAACAGTCTGAACGAGAAAATTCTTTTGGCAGAACAGTTTTACAAGCGGAAATTGTTGAAAACCACATTTCTCGGGTTTTACGAGGTACCTAAAATAAACTTGTGTATTCGGTAATGTGCGACCGCGCTGGTCACATATTTCTGATATAATATAGTCGTATTATTTTACACTGCATTTAGGTGTAAGTAATATACATAATAATAAACCATTTATGTGGTGAATCTAATTAGGTACTTTAATGTCATATGAAAATCAATGATATAGGTACCTAATTAAGTTATTACAATTTTAACAAGTGATTAATTGATGCGTTTACGCAATCATTTATTTTTAGATTTTAGAAGAAAGTAAAAGGAAACAACAAGTAGCCGAGGATTGGCGAAATTTAAAGATGGAAGAATATTGGTTTAAAATATGGCTTGATTATGTTAGAGAAATTAGAGTTCAGACACAAAAAAAAATGTTGAAAGCAGAATCTTATCACAACAAGTAATAATATTTTATAAAATCTAGAGATATTCATACAAGAACACTTTAAATTATTAAAGTATAATAGGTATATAGTTTAAGATAGTAAGACATTATAGGAACTGTAGATTGTAGGCATTTAGTTCTCCACAAGTTCTTTGTACAGGATCCAATTACTAGATGACATTTTTGAAAATTATCTTGTCAATAAGGAGTCATCAAAACTCAACTTTAATCTAAAATTTTAAACAGTAGAATTCTTAACCTGAAACTGACTGTATAAGCCTTATGTTATTCTAAATAAACAAATTAACAATATTACATAGTGATATAGAAATCTAAAATCCTAAGTACATTAACATAACATTCTTAGGATAAAATATAAAATAATATTTAATATAAATAGAATAGAAATTAATTTAAAATTAAAGCTTTAATAATTGTTAAATAGTTGACTAATTGGAATATGATTGCAGGATAATAATGAAGTGCTGTTTTGAAAATTGGAGAAAATTTCCAGAAATAATGTACAAGGAAAGGCTCAAAGACTGTCGACTACGTTTGTGGCATGAAAAGGTTCAAGAAATTTTACCAGACTTTATTCCTCCAGCATTTGAATTATAATTTATAACAGATTTATCAAATTGTATAAATTTATAAATGAATGACATACATTTTTTTGTGCCTAACAATTAATAGTAAACAGTATTACTATTTATTTATTAAATTGTATACATTTATTAAAATACAATAAACCTTTAAAAATATATAAATATGAAAATAAAAACATGTTGTATTCAGAGTTCAGACATTATTGAAAAATGCTCTCCAGTTTGGTAATACATTCCTAATAACGTGCCTAGATAGGAACCAACGGCAATCACCTTTAAAATCTTTACATTGTTCTTGCCACTCATGATGAGTTATTCCTAATGAAACCATATAGATGTCATTGATAAACATTAAAAACAAAATTATTCCGACTGCAAAACAATACAGCCCAGATACAAAACAAATACCATACCTAGAAAAAACAAAATACAAATATTAAGTCATGCATACTGTGTTTGATCTCAAACATATTATATTCATTTTGATATAAATTATCTATTTCCACCACTATATATTACATTATTCATTCAAAAAATTTAATTAATAAGTAAAATAATATTGATTAAAAATGTATCATTGACTATTTACTGAAAATAATATAAAAAACTATATTAAATTCAAGGATAAAACTAGTAAAACCCAAAGAAATTTTTACAAAATTGCAAATGTAATATAAGAAATTACACGGTTAAGCGTAAAAATATTTTATATTTTTTAAAATTATTATAAATAAATTAACCCTTAAAAAAGGGTTTTTAATTTTTGTTCAAAGAGTTATCTTTTTAATAATTATTTTAAAAATGTATACATGAATAAATTGTAATGAATCAAAATGTATAATGATAGATATAATATAGAATAAAATATTTATAATTATCTTACATGATGTCATAATAAACATCACTACAGTCATCGGGTAACATGATTGTTGCAAAAACATTGAAAGGATGACACAGTGTAGTTAGGATGAGATTTGATAAGAATGTAAACAAAACTGAACCAAGTACCAGACCAGCCATATATGGTTTCCTATTATGCTTTCCAATGCAACAGTCTATCCTGTATGAACAAATAAAATATTATTATGATTCTATTTCTTTATGATTTACATAAATCTGTAGGACTCAAAATCATACCAATAAGAATGTATGTGTTGTTGGATCACGCAGGTCTTACACACAAAACAGTGATATGTTCTGGATGGTACATCCCTTTTACAAGTATTGCATTGAATATTTTCAGTTTCATTAATTAAGACTATGTTTTCATCTGTGTCATTGACATTTGTCATTTCTAGATCATATTTCAGATGAGATTTGATTGCGTGTTTCTTGGTAAAATAGAAACAAGCCGCAGTGGCTACCATAGTGACTGTAATTATGATGTTCTCATTAGTGTTTATATCTAACATGGGCACAACCAGAAACTGGAATACAATTAACACTAATAATGCCGATGTTAATGTCCAAACATAAAAGAATTTTGTGGCCACTCTGTACTTGCGGACAGTACAATGAGTGTAATAGAGAAACAATGTAACCAACGGAAACATTAATATGGTTGGCCAAAACCCCAGGGCAGCAAAATAAAGAGAGGCCGGAAAGAGAAGTAATGGCACTGCAGAATCTAAAGAAATACGCCTTGCTCCACCCTGCCAAGGAATTCTAAATCGATCTTGAAAATTTGCAACCATAACATTTATTTCTATGTCTCTAGATGGCGGACATTTCAACAAACTGAAACAATGAAAAAAAATGAAGTGTTGATAATTGCAGCAATACATCTTAATAATATGATTTTATAAAGAAAATTACTTAATGCACAGAACTACAGTATTAATCACTTAGATCTTTAATGTATTAAAAAAGAAATAGAAATATAGAATAGTTAATTTGTTAAGTAATTAAATTTTATTGATGGTTAAAACTTAATGAACACTCCAAATTATTTAATATTGTCTTTTGTGAAGATGTGCTTAGACTTTAACACTACAAATCTATCTCTAAATACCCCTTTTATATTTTATGTTAGACTTCTATTTTAACTAGCAATTACAGGAATACAGGATGTACAAGATGCCACATCATTAATAATGGTCGCATGCAATTGTTTTAATTAATTATTTTAAGATCTTTTTTAACATTTTGGTTATGCATTTGCAAATGTTTTTGGATGTATAATTTATTTGAATATTATGAGCTCATGCTTATGACTGTAGAATGTCATGAGTCACAAAATAAAAGGCTTTTATCTTTCCTTATAACTGTTCTCCACACATATTCCAAACAAACAATACCTATTAATTGAAATACTGGCTGTTTAAAATTGTTGGTAAAGTATTTTCATTTACATTTTTTGATGGTATTAAGTCTTGGGGTTGTCTTACTATGTTCCAATAATTACTAACAAACCATTAATATATAATATATATTTATGAACATATTTTATTGAAAAAATGTTTAATATTAGTAAATATCAAATCTTTGACTAGAATTTTATTAATATATTAAATTACATTTAAAAAGAGTTTATATCCAAAATACATTTATAGTTTAAATATAAATACATTGTAACTTGCATAAGCATAAATGACACTCATAATAACAAACAAAATGACAATATTGTCCGATACATTTTTCATTTTTTTGACTCATTAACTTTATTCAAATATTTGATGAAATTTCTATCAATGGATTTCTACTCAAGCATTTTTATTTTGATTAAAATTAGCCACCAGTTGTTAGCGACACTAAATACATTTTATAAGAAAAATACTAAGAATTACATTTGTACCTGCATGTTATGTATAACCAACATATTATTATAATAATTTAATTATTTGAATATAGTTTCATGAAAGCTATAATTTAGCATAGTTCAACTATGACTTTAGATTTATCATTGTTTCATTTACTTGACTGGACTAACAGCTTTAAAAATGTATCAAGAGGACGCCACATGTGCATTTGTTGTCTCCGTCTTATACAATGTGGCAAAATTGTATGTTTACAATAATACATTTTACTCTGTAGTTTCAAAAACTAGAGTGAATTTTCCTATCTTAAAATTTAAAGGGAAGAATATAATCTAGGGCATCTCAAAGGATTTTATTGATATTATTATTTTAAAGTAAGTTTGACCATTTTTAAAATGTACAAAAGTAGGTGTCTTCGTCTTTCAAATGTATAACAATATTATACTCCCTATGTGTTTATAATAGAATTACCTAAATTCCACAATGTATAGAGAAGTGTCTTATCATTTTTATTTTTTGGATACATAAATACAACTTTATCAGTTTGAGAACATAAGGTTTTTTTTGTTTAAGTATTAAAAATGATTGGTTAGTACAATCATGAAAAAAAAAACACAGATTAAGTTCTTAGCTATGCATTTTGGAAACTTTGTAATTCTATAGATAAATACAGAGGGACTATAATTGCTCTGCGAAAAACAGTTTTTGCTACATATGTTATACATTTGTAAGGTGGAGACAACAGATGGGTGTGTTTATCCTCTTAATATTAGTAGATGATAGGTATTTTTTTTTTTATAACTGACACTTATTCAGAAGTCACGATAAAAACATTTTTAAGCTTATAGATGGTAATTATGTAGTGAATTTATGACCACAGTTTTGTACAAGACCATTGTCCATTATTATTAATTATAAAATAATTGCAACAAATTGTTAAAAAAAAAAATTGGTAAAACAAGCAAACTAAAAACAGTGCCAGTATTCAATAATATGATAAGTGTTCAGTATATTTACTTTGAACAGCAGTTTCCAAATGGTGGGCAAGTACAAAGATCTGATATTATAGTAGACTTTTCTTCGTTCATGTTAATATATTCACAGCAATGCAAATTATCTGATTGGTTATCATTCATTTGTGCGTAGCAATTTAAAAATGTCACATCCCAATATTATAAAACATGATCATAAAATGATCATTTGAGTTTGAATTGAATACACTTCTACAACATATAAAAATATTTATTTATTTACAAAATCAAGTGATAGGAAATTTACACGTGATAGAAAAAAAAAAAAAAAATTAGGTATATATATTTAGAAAAAAATAATTTGGTGGAACATTTTGTTGTAAAATCGTGCATTATTCCATTGGAAGGGCTTCTTTGTTTCTTCCGAATATTATCATGTCCGCTTTGGGTTGAGCGTTTTTGCCATATCCACCTCGGCCGATGTCATAATCAGTCCTATACTCGTCTCGCACTTGGCCGCCTGTTTTCCCACGGCCATATTGTCTCCCTTCTATAAATCCGGCATCCCAGTCTGTTCGTATGATGCGGTCATCTAGTCGTGTGCCGTTGACGAAACGCATACAATTCTCTGCATCTTCCCTTGTATAGTATTCAATGAAGCAAAAGCCACAGGGCGTTTTCTTGAATTTATCCAAGCCCATGACGATGCGCTTAATATCGCCACACTTTGAGAACAGCTCATATATTTGTCCTTCCGTCGTATAAAACGCTAAGTTTCCAACATACATGGTTGTCGACAAACGCAACAGCTTGTCCATCTCACCTCGTGAGCCTTTAAAGTGTTGGTCTCTGTACGAGCTTATGTCAGTCATGGCGTTTTTTTTTTAATGAATGGTCACGTATTTTTGTCAAAAAATTAATAAATAATTTACTTACGGGACAAAAACCGATTTCCGAAGAATAGTAAGCCGTATCGCTGTAACCAGTAGAAAGTCTACTTGTAAGCACTAGGCACGTCTTCTCTGGAACCGACGCCGAAACCACGGCTGTAGATAGTACTATCTTAAATCGAAAACAACAATTGATAAGTGTACTGATAAGGAGAACAAAGTAATCCATAAAAACCATATTGGTAACTGGGGTCTTGATCACAACATGATACCGCACATTAATTGATACCGCGTATACCACGTCCTCATGACATTTTCTCATAAAATCATAACCTCGAATTCGCACCTAAACAAATTATTCTCTTCTTCGTTTCTAGTTTACGTCTTCGGTGTGTCCGGATTTTCATCCAAGGTAATCCAAATTTTTGTCTACTGTATTACATTTAAAACTCAATTAATCGTAGCAGTAAGTTCTTCGTAATCCTTATTTTATTATGTGTATGCGTTCAGGAGTTTATTTTTTGTATTTTTCGAGTTCCGGAACTTAAGCCGTGACGACCTCCGAAACGTCGATTTACGCTCCTCCGGCGCTTTCAGTTTACATTTCCTTTAATTTCCATATCGATCTAAATTATATCTTCGACAGTTCACCGATCATTTAAAAGCATTTATTCCTGTTAAAACTGTGAGTTTAAAACTTTGGAATGTATCGACTTTTCCGAGGCTATCAACGTTTTGAAGTGCTCTCGGGTTGTCTACACGTATCCCATATATCCTAAATAGAATTCATCAATCGGTATATAATTGAGCAAATTTGCTGTGCAATTTTTAAAATACTATCGGTTTTCAAGATCTTTATTATCAAGTCTACATTATTTTCTTAATGCTTGTTGCACACAGATGCATTTTTTATATTTGTCTTTATAACTAAACTTATAATCTTAACCAATATACAGTATATTGTTGTTTAGTTTGTATTGATTATTGAATAACATTATTTTTAAATTTTCAGATGAGGACCATAAACGCCAACCAATCTGTCAAAATCCCCGATGGCATTGATGTCACAGTCAATAAGAGGATTATTACCGTCAAAGGCCCCCGTGGTTCCTTAGAAAGGAATTTCAAACATTTAGCTGTTGATATATACCTAAAAGGACCACGTCTTTTGACTGTAGAAAAATGGTTCGGTACCAAGAAAGAATTGGCTGCTGTCAGAACCATTTGCACTCATGTTGAAAATATGATTAAAGGTGTCACCAAGGTAAGTGCTAATCAATTTAATAATAAGTATTAATCTAATTTAACGTTTTTAAATTTATTTTTAGGGTTTCTTGTACAAAATGAGAGCAGTATATGCCCATTTCCCCATCAATTGTGTTACTTCTGAAAATAATTCACTGATTGAAATCAGAAATTTTTTGGGTGAAAAATACATCAGACGTGTCAAGATGTCGCCAGGTGTCACCATTACTAACTCTAAACAAAAAGACGAGTTAATTGTAGAAGGAAATGACATTGAAAAAGTTTCTAGATCAGGTATATTACATTTTTTTATCATAAGTACCTACAATTTATGTTTCACTACACTATATATAAATTAACAAACATTTTTTCATTCGTGTTTAAATGAAAGGTAGGAAAACTTAGATTTAAAATAGTGTACCAAATGTTCATAATTGCTAGTATTTTTATCATACCTAAAATATACTTAAAGTTTTAGTTTATTTTAGTTAATTTAAACCAAAAAGAACATCAATATTCATTTATCTAGAAAAATATTGTCCGTTGACAAATTTGAACCATGGTAAGCAGTAATATGCAGCCTACATACACATTCACATTTTTGTTTCTAATCTTGTATCATTCATAAGCTCTTAAAAAACATAACAATTATTTATGTTATAGTTGAATAATAGTTTTTGAAAGTATTAAATTAACTACAATATAATATATTTACCTACTTAATTTTTGTTAATATTTTGTTATAAATAAGTAAATCAAAAGTTAGATCAATCATGTACTTTGTACCAATTAGAGAGAGCCTTAATTAAAATACAATTACTAATTATAAGAGCAAAATAAACCTATGTTACATTCAATTTTACTATCTAATAATATTTCTTAAATTTTGTTTAATTAATGATATGCTATTTGCATTATAAAATAATTGGTTTTTAAGGAGTTAAATACAGGTTTTGTTAATTTGTATGTAGTAAGTGATTGCTGAGTGTGTATTGTGTATGTGACTAATATAAATGAAATAACAGAAGTCTCGTGCACGTACAAGTAAACACATGGGCTTGCACCCGTTAATAGTAAAGAATGTATTCCTTGTCAATCTTACCGATAACATTTATTTTATAATATATAGATAAGCCATCCTTTGTTAATACTGATTGCTGTCTGCTGTTAGGTTCTTTTTTTCTGTCTACATTGCTCATAATGGAAACCGGATACAGCAATAGGATGGTTTATCTTTAGGTTTATTATAAAATCAATACCCACTATACCTGATTACCTGTTATACTCAACAAGTTAAAAAATTTGAATGAACTGACCTCTTATAAAGTTTAAAAAGAAGATTATTATCTAGAAAATAATTTCATGATCTTTTTATTACATTTTAATTTTTAAGCGTGTTTTGAGTATTTTAAGATGTACAAATAATGTACAATTTTAAAATACTCAGAGCCTTTAAATGTTTAAAGAGGTCAATTCACTCAATTTTTAAACCAACAGCTAATTGTAATCTGCTGCGCTTAATATTTAGTATGTTGTGAACTTCTAAGATAGAGACAACAAATGTCCAGGAAGCATCTCTTAATTAGACATTTCTGAATTCAAATCACTTCAAAAGTGGAAATTCATTTCAAAGTCCATCGACATGATTAACAAATGATTGTTATATTTTTGTTGAAATAATTTACTGTTTGTAATCTCTTTAATGCAAACTGTTGATGTAAGAAATAGCTCTAACATTTTAACTTATTATCAAAAGTGTAATTTATAGAATTGAATAGTGTGCAAGTCCTTGATTCAATTTGTGGTTATATTATTGAATTTTATAGAATTCATTTAATATATTGTATAAAATTAATCTAGTTCTCAGATGTAATAATACAATTTTCATTATCTGTTCTAGCTGCTTTAATCCAACAGTCTACAACCGTAAAGAACAAGGATATCCGTAAGTTCTTGGATGGTTTATATGTATCTGAAAAGACAACAGTTGTACAAGAGGAATAAAAATTGATTATTTCATACGTTTAATTATATTTTTTTTATTTAATTTCCTTGTATTGGTGTTTCATTTCCTAATAGTTTTTTTGGCAGATTTAACTAATTTATTGCCAGTTGTAATAGTTTAAGTGTATAGAAACCCTTCTTTGAGTGCAAATGTTATTATTCTGCCTAATATTATTGTAATTACTCAATATTTACTCGTGTATATTGTAATAACTGCCAACACTATCATTAATTGATGCCTTGGTGAGATATTACACAATTCTGAATGAAGAAATCTGTTAAAAATAACATAAATATAATTATGCATGTGGTATTGGCTAAATGTACCTGTTCACAATGGTGACTGACTATGATATAAGTGTTTGTAGTTATGTAACTATCTCATACAGATACTTACATTTTTATTAAAAGTATTAATACTTGATAAATATTTGAGATCAAATACTTAACAAAAATTTTGATTTAAGATTGATGTCTCATAAAATGATTCAAATTGTTAAGAAAAACCTGCTGGGAATTGTATTCAGTTTCTAGAATTTTTACCCTAAAATTAAAATTGTATCATACATATTATACCGAGTCAATTGTAAAGACTAAGAAAGTATAAAATGTCAAAAGAGTGTCTAAATAGTTTGAAAATTGTATAGTCTTAAAAAAGTGTCAAGTACAACTAGATTATTTCTAGTCTGGTGGTTAGTTTTTGAATTGCAACAAATATAAAATCCTGATTATCTTGTACAGCGTTGGTACTAGAATTCGAACAATTACTACTTATGAGTTTTGTCTTCAAAATACAAACTAGATATAATTTTCAATAGAACCAACCTCAAAGTTGAAGTTTTGTGCATTTTTGGACATAGAGTTATTTATACTTGAATTGAAAACCTTTTCAATTTTTTAATCGGACGACAATTGTATTAAAGTATATCAAATGGTTCGGTTAAAAATTTGTCAAGATATTTTTAATTTAGAAATAAACAATTTTGCTTTGCATTGGTCGGTACGTATATTTTTAATAGTTTTTAATACATAATGATTATTTAATATCAACATTTTAAAATGTATATTCTCTTTAAGAATTTTGTCAAATCGATAAAGGGCTCAGATATAGAGTAATCTTGGTTATGCCTTCAAAAATCTTAGTATATTTAAAGCGAATCTTTGGAAGGCAGTCTTCGAAAGTACTTTAATTGATGTCACTATGTCAGCCGTATTCGTGTATTAGCTAATTGACGTCAATAAATTAGTTTTGAATATTTTGATTCTTTGATAGTTTGATTTAATGATAAAATAATATTATGTGTGCGTTCTGCGTTTTAAGTTTAACCGACCACGGTAATAATAGTTATCAATTTATCATTATCATTTATGCCGGCGATGGTTGGGGAGTATACACACAAAAAAAACGAGCCGTGACCTCAAAGAACTAAATAATTTCATTAAATGCCCAACCACAATTTCTTGAAAATACCACATTTTCAGAGGCCAGCACGAATCAAACTTTTACCACAAACGAACTCAAACTAGGTAGTTTATTTTTTTTTACGATTAACACAGGCAATGAGCGACGGTAACGAAATTGCATATTGTCTAAATATTGCCCCTTATTATAAAGACACCAGAGTGAGTTAGGTTGTATGAAAAATTGATTAATTTTAATGGTTCAATAAGATTTAAAGGACCAATCAATTGGTTCAGAAAATATAAAAATTATTTTTTTTATCGTTTTGACGTGTCGCTATTAAAATATCGAATAAGTATTTGACATCAATATTTATAATAATCATGAAGATCTAATATAGAATATTATAAACATTTTTTTTTAAAGAATTCCTTGGAGTTTTTAACTCTTACACCTGTATACTTGACCGACTACAGATTATTACCATCGTAAAAATACTAATCTATGAACAAATATTTTCTTGGAATTCACACGATTATTTTTATTGAAAACTTCCCCTTGACTTTTTTATTTGGAATATATTCTATTACATAGATCATAAACATTACAAAATCTTCAACATTCGAGGTGGTTTCTACTTTTTGTAACAAGTTGGATTTAATCGGTACTTAATTAAACAATTTTCGTTTTTATCACATATTTTTGTTGCTAATGTGTTTCCGTTATCTTATATTTTATTATTTTTAAAATTATTAACCCTTTAAAGAGTAAATCATTTTTTCAAGTTGTGTATGCAAAATTGTGAAGTGCAAGTTGTGAATTATTTGTTCAAAGTAGTAAAAGAAATATCCATTCTAATTTTTTTTTTTTAAACCAATGGATGAGAGCATATTATATGGTTATACTTAACTGAATTATTGATAAAACGACTACAACTTACTTACTGAAGGTATAAACAATACAATCTGAATAAAATCAATGAGTATAGAATTTTTGAAATATCTGTCATTTCTCAAGACGTACTTAGTAGATCAAATTTCTAGGAACTAAATATGCAGTTTGGTTCAGTAATATACTCCATAAGGAACTTTATAATGTTAATAAATGTAATTTTAAAATTCTGTGTTGTTACTTCAACAAAATCTTTGGTCATCTGAAATCCACATATAAAATATTAATTATAATACTAAATTCAAACATACCTAATCAATGTTGTGAACTATGATCTCTATTAGGTGGATACCTATAAATTAATATAATATTATTTTATGAAGGAATAAAACTATCGGAAATAATCTATACAATTTTTTATCAAAATCACATTAAAATTAATTTAGATTAAGTTGAAATTATTTATTTTTTAGGTTTTCAGGTTTCAGTATAATAGCTATTTTTGATAATCTTGTACTTTTAATTTTTCAAGCCTTATAGCTATAAAAGTTCAACCTTTTAACAAACTGATACTTCACTATCAAACCATCATTACTGCATATAAAGTGTACACCACAGGTAAATTTGTCACGAAGGGGCTGTCGATAAAAACGTACGTACCTTTTTTTTATTGAGTTAAGACTTCAACATCTGAGGTGGTCATTAGCCTGAATTATTTAGGAGCGTAGTAAGTAGGGTAAAATACATATTATGTTAGTTCTTACATGCCAGAAAAAAATATTATATTATATTAAATATGGAATTGCATTAGGTATATTTAACTATAAAAAGTATGAAACTGAAATTTAATTACCTATATAATATAATAAATAGGTAGGTACCTAATTTTTTTTTTCTGCCGTGTAGGAATGTACATACATTTTTTACTATGTACCAATAGGAACTTACACATATCATTTTTATATTCGTGTAGGAACTATCATATCTTATATGTAGAGATTAAAGTATAACATTTTTTACCTGCTACTTCTCGTGTAAGAACTAACAATCCCCTATTAAGTAGATGTATCACTGTTTGGGAGAGCACGGTTGGTAGAGAACACTTGTGTATGTGGCAAGGATTTGTCACTAAAAATCCGGGTGGTCACCCATCCTGGAACTAGTGACACCAGCTGATGCTTGACTGTATCTTTTTTTTTATTTTGGCACTAACGGGCATAGGTACCCTTTACAAATTATTATATTTTGGACAATACATTACACGATGTAATTGCATTGGTACTCATTTTGAGTTAAATTTGAACAGTTAATGTTTAGCGCCGGAGATTCTTGTAAACTCTTTTGGGTTTCATTCGTTTTCGACTCTAATGGCGACTTGAGTCGTAACTAGTTTACCATATGGACATCTACTATTAATATACCGCACGATTGCTTGATTAGGAAATGTCGGCTGTTGGCCTATAAAAGAGACTACTGCCTGCGCATG
The DNA here is from genome assembly GCF_001856785.1 of Myzus persicae. Classification (NCBI taxonomy): domain Eukaryota; kingdom Metazoa; phylum Arthropoda; class Insecta; order Hemiptera; family Aphididae; genus Myzus; species Myzus persicae. The sequence continues at coordinate 59,617 of NW_019104235.1, forward strand.
TACATACGATTACAAAAGTTTGTTGACCTCTGTTGTAAAGAAACGAGAAAAATGTAATCAGCTCTATTGAAGGTTTATTAATTCTATACGCAGTCTGTTGAAACATTTTTTTATAAGTTTATCCTACCACGCGTATACATATTCGCTGGGTACATTACGATTCGATAACATATTAACATTCATCAATATCATATTATGTTATGTAGTATACTACTACTACTACTAATCATATCTGCAAGAGATACAAGATAATAGTTTCAAATATATAAAATAGATTTAAAATTGTTTTTGACATAAAAATGAATAAGTCACAATAACATAATTATTACATATTACTATACCTATGTAGTCAAGCTTCGATGTAAATAAACATGTTCGACGATACCTAGGCTTCTGTGGTGGTTCTCGATAGAGCCGCTTAGGTAACCTAGGGATGATGATTTACAGATAACTGACTCTTCGTTTATACTGCTGTACTCGGTGAATTTGCTCAGGATACCAGAACATTGAGTATGAGCATAATAGTAAAATTAATTATTTGCATAGCTATAGTAGTCGAGGTTTGATGGCAATGTAGACGCTAACAACAATCAACTCTACATGCTTGAGACGATATTTTTAATAGGAAAGTGTTGGTTTGAACGCAAGACCTGTAAAATATAACATGGAAAACTTTATTTATGTCAGTCCAACAACCTGGTTTATTAAACCGGTTTGTGTAGTGGAAATAGCCAACCAACTAGGTATTCCTTGACTTGATAGGATATTGTTGAAATAACAACAGCAAACTTGGTTTGAACTTTGAAATAACGAAGGAGGTGTTGTGTGGCCAGTGACGGTGGAAGGTTTTTGCTGGGAAAATAAAGTTTTCGGGGACCTAATTTAAGGCCCCTACCTTTAAAGGTAGGGCCCCACCCTAAGCGGGGCCCTGGGAAAATGCCTAGTCTTTCCCTCCCCCTAGTCGAATATTGTAATCTTAGGTGTTGATATTTGTATTATTCCTATTAGGATTTTTTGAGCAATTTATAGCTTGAAATTGTAATTGATCAACTGTTAATTTTGAACAATGCGCAGGCGAAGTGTATATATTAATATTTAATACTATAACCCAGCGTACTTTGAGTTTAAAAATAGTTGTATCAAATTCCATTAGTCGAGCATTTGAGTTTTTTTTTTTTTTAGGATATCTTAAATATTTTGGATCCCTATTGAATTACCTATATTTCTAGAGAAGAAGAATTTAATCGTTTGATTCGAATTTTCTACTTAATTTATTTGTATTAAAAATAATTTTACTGGTTACTGGGTCTCATTGAGATAACTCACTTGGAAACCATAAATACACGATACTGTTTATTAGGTTACTATTTTTGGCCAACTGCACAACTTTTGACAACCGACGACACTGGCAATCAATTGTTATTAATATCGACCGTCTATGGCCCTTTTGACAATTGACGCCCAATCAAGTATTTTATTTTGTGTTCTCAACGATTTTACGTTATTATGTTATGCACCCGATGAATGCAATATTATAACTTATAATATTACAATTATTAGCCAAATCGGGCGATACACAGTAGTTGTGATTTGTGACATAAATACTGTAAGTCAATATTATAATATAGACACTACAATGATTATAATTCTATACATGTAAATGTTTACACATACAATTTTATATTAACGCATTAAAGTAATTATATGAACATATGGCAGGTATATAATAATAAATAATATATATGATAGGTTTAATATTAATAATATTATAATATACTGACATGATAGAAAAAAACACAAATAATAATAATAATAATAATAATAATAATAATAATAATTTCAAGGTGGCACGATGGTAACACACAATATTTTCAAACAAGTTTAAAATAGTTTAAAATAGTTTAAATGCTGTACTAATTGTATTATTGATTGATTTCTCGAAAATGCAAAATAAATTAAAACAATAAAAGTGTTCTTGTGTTTTGTTACGATACACACGATAGATGTCGGTACTTGTATTTAAAAACGATTTAAATTTTTTGTAACCGCCTACACTATAGGCCCTGTTCGCGTAGCTGGTCCAGGGAGGATATAATATCATAATCGTTGGTCACAAAGGTTAAAATAGTAAAATATGATACAATTTTTGTCAGTTTTTTCTAGTTTACTCGTCATCCAGATTTACCGATTTTTAAAGTATAAATCATTTATTAATGTATGTTGTACCATCGCGCTTTATTAAAAAAAACATTCATGAAAAAATATATAATAGGTACGCATTGTAAATGGTCTCACATATGAACACGGAATAATAAAAATAAAAATAAGTAAATTACTAATACATACTAATAATAATAATCATAATAATACGTTCGAGTCATAATAATATATGAATTGTCGTCTGCAGCACGTGCGATTTAACAGCCAGCTCCGTTATACGTATACATGATAATACTGAAAACGTCGCAGTTGTCGTAGGTATTGAAAATAATATATATTTTATACTGGTGTGTTGGTAGAAAAACTATGATTTGTCTGTCCGTTTTGCTCTTGTTCTTGCATAACGAACGTGCCGTTGACATGCGCTTCTTCGGCTTCTTTCTGGTCGTCCTGCCGAGGGGAGGAAAAACGAATATTAAACAAATGGAAATCAAGATAAGAAAAAAATGTGAACCTACATTAAAATAGCATTAATAATGGTTACAAATATAGGTAGGTAGAAATAGGTACTTGAAATTATTATAAAGGCAATTTGGGGCGCTTACATTAAAGTTGTGCCACTGCTTTGAATATACTAGGTATAGGTAATTGTACACTATGACGTTGGTAATTATGGGGTAGTGGTAAGAAAACATTCTTCCAACTAATTTATGTTTACATAATATACAGCTTGAAATGTATTTATTGAATACTTGAATGTATGACATATAATCATGTTATCAGGAGTAGAAAAATAAGCTTAGCTTACACACCTCTTTAACTCACTATATATATTATATATACACAAATAAAACTGTCTATGGCAAACACAGTTCGCCCCCCCCCCCCACACGAGGTGTCCCCCCCCCCCCCCACACGAGGTGTCACTGTAAGGCCCAGCATTCACTGTATGAAATTTAAATTTAAAATAAAAAAAATGAAAAAAACAGTATAATTTGTAAAGTTTTAGACACAAACTCAATTTATAATACCAATAACATTTTATTATCTTGGACCCTGGTCATAATGCATTTCATAGTCTTTAGATATCTAATACAATACTAACTTATACCGTAGTCGGTAGTCAAAAGACACAAAGCCTAATGTGTCTTTAAAATTGTATCGGGAAGGCAAGATAATTATTTATAATTTGTTGATAATTGTATATGAGTAAGCATATAAGCATACACAGTTCAGTCAAATTAAAAATATAGAAATAACTTTGTAAAGCAAATATTTTATTTATTATTGAACATTTTAATCAAAGCGATTTAGCTGTAGCCGACCATCCTTCAGTAAAGTGTGGATACTAGGTATAATGCATAGAGCGTAGGTATGTAAACCAAAAATGTCTAGTGACAGTCGAAAACTTGTAGATATTACTATAGTTATTACTACCTATCGAATACTAACGTCGATTTTACTTTCTACGCCACAAATATCATAATAATTATACAATACACAATAGTAGTATCTGTGTATATCTAACCGTATTGTGTATGTATCTACGGTATGTATCATTAATCGATTATTCAAGCCGACCAAGGGCGTTCGTGAAAATATTTTGTTGAGAGCCTCTCCAAACTCGATTGTGTATGATTGTATAATACGATGGTAGGTAAATCGTAAACGTTATATTATTTTGCTACAACCAATTTTTTTAATAAACTAGAAACTAAAATATATACGAGTTATCATTATTATTATTATTTTTTTTTATTGTGTAACCATGCTGACACTATGAACACTTTTCTAGCGAGTAACGACGTCATACCTACGAGGTTACCAACTATAATAGTATAATAATACTGCGTCGTGTCAGAAAAAACCTCGTTTTTGGAGTTGTGATATTTTCACCGTTTTCCTGGTTGGCAAACAGCCCAGCGTAATAGATATATGCGATGTAAATAGTATACAGACATACGGTTATCGGTATACCTATATGAGTCATATTATAAAAGTAAAATAGGAAAAGGGAATACCTACCTACTGGCTACTTGTATATAATATGTGGTGATTTATATATCGTAATGAATGTCTGAAATGCCTATAGTCGGATTAACTAAAATTTAGGTATGCTAATTTAGCTAGGTGTATTATTCCTAACACTATACATCGGGCTACACATTATATCGTATAGGTTATATAGGAATAGTAATATATCATTAAATAAACGAAAACTTAGGTGTATCCAGGAGGATAACAGGGAGAAATAGTCAATAGACTAATAGAGGCTCAGTTCCAACAAAAAATCCTTACAACTTTAATGAAGAAGAGAACTAGGTACAATTCTTTTTTTAAATATTTCTTTAACTAAAGAACCCAGAAGTGAGGTTATTATGGATAGGGGGAGGGGGGAGTTTGAGTGTTATATTATTCCGCTGTATGGACGAACTTCAAAAGGCTATAACAGTATATAACTCTGAAACTAAGATCGATCGACAATAATAATTGTATTGTCTAGCTTATTATAACACTTATATTAATTATTATTATTGCTATGCTTTTACCTGTTCTAATTCCTCTTTGGACAAATGCTGAACAATGGCCACCGTGTAACAGTCTCCGATTAGATTGTTCATAGTTCTGAACCTGTCCCTGTTTTGGGGTATATATTAAAAATAAAAAAATTAATATTATAAATTACTAATTTCCATGAAACGTGTGTACGACGTACGTGTTATACATTTATATGCATAAGTGATAAGTACAAAGGTCTTATAATATGTGTTCTAATGTCGTATATAGGGTACTCACACTAGCCAATCGACGGCAAACAGCAAAGATACGTCTTCAGTGGGTATGTTTATCACACTACACAGCATGACGACCAAGACGATGGCCGCCGACGGAATAGCGGCTGAAGACATACTTGCAGCCGTGCAAGCCAACCTGTAGTCGAATATTAGCAAAACAATATATATCACTGATTTGTGATGGCCGATGGGCATGTATGTAAATATGTGAATTTTTTTGATTGTCATCAAATAAATTTAAACATCGATTGTTGCCATATTCATAAGGCACAATATTTTTTACCTATCGGCTTTTATTAAACTAATTTGTTTGAGGAGATTGCGTAATTTGTAATCATTAAACATTACTGGTGGCACCCCATTAGCAACATCTATCGGTAGGTCTGGGTGTACCTACTATTTATATAATATATGTAACTATTGCGATCAGACCATAACTTGTCGTATTTTTAGTTAGGTATCATATAGATATGAAAATCAAACAAATTGTCCGATAGGTATAAGTGTATAACATAAGAACAACTATAATGAGCGATTTACCAAGTATGCTCATTTTAGCCTTTAATAATATACTTATTGGGGAAGGAAGTGGCTGAGCGGATAACGCGTCGGTTGCAACGCGCACCGTCGTCGGTTCGAACGTCGGTCACGGGCGGCACTTCTCTCCGGGCAGTCAGTCACGAGGTGACCGAGTGGTCTGACTCTTCCGCTGCGACGCAGCCGGTCGCTGTTCGATCCTCGGCCACCGGGCGGCATTTTTCTCCGGACAAGTCGCGGTGACCGGAGAGCAAGTGCTGCCATCCCCCACCCCCGGGGCATGGCAGAAACCTACGGGTGCCCCATTCGAAATTCTGCCAAAACAAACACACACGTGTTCCCCCTACCGTTCCAAAAACCTACAAACCATCAATACAAAAACCTACAGTACCTACTAATAGCTAATGGCCACAGTTGCCGGGCTCAGGATCAATTAAAAAAAAAAAAAAAAAAAAAATGGCGATTATCTTTCAATAAATCTTAACCTTATATAATATTTAATATTATAGTATGTAGAGGATAGGGCAATAAAATATTATGATGTACCTTGTTTATTACCAACTGATTTTTGAACCATTATTTTTTTTACCAAAATGTTTTCATAGTAGTGTTAACTATTAACAATACGACATCATATTATTGAACGGTTTATGATGAAAAGATAAAAAACAAAATGGTTAGTATCGAATGACATGTAATTCGATACGTTATATTATTATGTAAGGTTGTATTATGTATGTATCATAGAAACCTTTAATATCATACCCGATAGTGAAAATTTCTCCAATTCCTAGTTGCAAATTATTGATTTGCGCCAAGAATAATAGCGCTACACTCAGGTACAGAGCTGAACCGTCCATATTGATCGTACCGATTGGAAGGACAAATTTAGTGATTTTTGGATTCATCTTTAACTTTTCGTCCAACACTTTGAATGTTATTGGAAGAGATGCTGACCTAAGATAAAACGATAAATTATAGATTAAATTAAAATTGAGATCATAATGTAATTACACGTAAGGTAAGTAAAATATTTGACTATTATAGATGTCTATATTATGATTTATGAATCTTTGAAGTATTTATAGTTTTCACTATTCATTCATGAGTCATCATTATTGATAATACAAATTACGAAAGATTAATATAATTTAATTATCAAAATTTGAAGAAACAACAATATTATTATGTGTAAAGCTTGGACACAAATGAAGCTTGTTGAATTCGTATATGCTTTATTGCTCAAATTAATATTCCTATAATTTATTTTTTGAAATGTGTATGCAGTAGGCATAATATGTACCTACTTATGAACTAAGATATGAGTTACATATTAAACCTTGCATATTTTTATTGGTCGATCGCATGTATAGGTAGTATAAACGCCAAGTAAGCTGACTAAGTAAACAGTTTCATTGAAGGGTAATTGAAAATATGAATTATTTTATTGAATATTTGTGTGTACTTATAAACATATTACATTTTTTATAATTTTAAGGTATTTTTGTTTTTTTTTAAGGAACATATTTCATGATTTCTTAATCATGTCCCTCCCAGTTGTAAGTCATGTGATTTAATTGTAATTTGTGTATTGTTTAACCTTAATAAACTTATTATTATTTTGGTTTATATAGGTAATATCTATAAAGTTTATAGTTAAGTCTTAGTTCTTAGATATAATAGTTGGTACAAAATATTACAGAGACAGTCATATTTTGCAGGAACGAATACCGCAATAAATATATAATATATTCTATAAGTTCCACGAGTATTCTACAAATTCTACGAGTTCTATATTTCAATATTTATATTTTTTTGCATTTCATGGGATGCTATTTGGATAATTGCTTAGCTTATAATTTTTTTGATTTGTTATAACTAATTGCTGACGACCACCAACGAAAAAAATCTTACTTGGAAGCCGTAGCAAAGGCGGTCGCGAGAGCGGGTCCTAGTGAAACGTAGTACGGCCATGGAGACTTCTTCACGATTACGAAATAAATTACTTGTATGACTATCAGCTGATAGAATAGGAAACCGCCGACCGTTGTTGCGATGAACAAGCTGAGCTGGACCAGGGTGGTGGTGAGTTGTGCCAGTGTGATGATCTTACCGCATATGACGCTGGCCACTCCAATGGGCGTAAACCTACAGAGACGTTCTGTAATAGAGGTTACCGTAATAGGGGTGTACGTGCAACAATACAATATTTATATGTTATGTAGGTATTTTATAAATACTGTATAAATGGATAACGGTAAAGGAATATCTTTCACCAGGTCCGGGCGATGGATATTGGATAAACCACATGTATGTGTGTGTGTGTGTGTGTGTGTGTGTATGTGTGCGTGGAAGTGTGTGTAGGACGTAGGTACATAATATATTTTGTTAGACGCATGCAATAAGCAGTGTAACGAAATTTACCAAATCACTCCGGTGAGTATCTTTTGCATTACTTCGTAGGTGACCGTGAAGAAGTTCAAAACGGGTCGCTTGCGTTCACCCATCGTGCCCAGTACGGTTCCGAAGATCAGGCAAAAGAATATTATGCCCAATGTGTTTGTACCGTCCCTGAAAATGGTTTGAAAATGTTGTTTGAATGATTTTTTTTTATATTTACTTTATTTTATCCAAAACGAGTTGCCGAATAGCAGGTTTATATTTGCATACATAAGCTATGGAAGCGATCATATAGCATATTGAACAAAGTCAAAAGCTGGGGATATTATATATTATAGGTAAGTGTTAAATATTATCCGACCCAGCCAACTGCACTTTAATAATTTTGTAGCATTACTTGTATTTAACCACTTTTTTCAAAATTTTCGTGTTATTTTCACCCATGACGGTCTCATACTCGGTTAATGTCTGAAAAATATTGACAATCGTCGTTATATAAATCGACTGTAGTAGGTAGGTAGTTTGTGAATGGCAATGTATAGTAAAATAACAATTCGAAATTATATTTACATATGTCAATATTTTATTAAATTTCAAGACAATAAATATTATATATTACCTACTTGTTAATAATTAATTTTAAATTTTAATATGTAGGAAATCAGTAAATAAAATATTACTTTGAACTTTGAAGTAAGAGCACTAATCAGTAATAGTTCTTTTAAAAATGTTTAATACTTAAATAATATTATATAAATATTTCATAGAATTTATTAATTATTTCTTACTTGTTGAATTGTAGCTTGAAACAAATTTTCCGGCAATAAATTCCTGAAAATAAAAAAAAATCACAAAGTAAATTTAGATTTATAATTGAAGACAGTGGTACTTATTTTATTCATACAAATTCAAAATTATTTCTATATACATTGTATATATTGTATACTAATATATTATTATTATTTTCTAATATATCAATGTAACTTTTAATATAATTTTTAATAAATAATCTTTTTACCGATTAGGATATGCAATGATTCCATAGTCCAAATTTTTGTTAACGATCACTCCTAACGAATAAAATTAGTTAAAATATTTTACTCACTTTCCCATATCTAAAAATCCATCCATAACATTCATTTTTTTGGGTCCTGAAAATGACGTGATATTTGTTGACCTTAAATCTGGACTGCCAGGATGAACGAGAAGACCGAGCGTTAACCCCAAGCAGACATTAAAAACGGATGTAAGGACAAAATACACAATAGTTCGGACTGCAACATTGCCATTTTTACTTATATCCAAATTAGCAGCACCTGGAAAAAAGTTCGTTCATAATGCATAATCTAGTTAATAACTATGCTATCTCGAATACATTAATATAAAAAATATTAGATTTCAATTAAATCAGTCTGTTCTATACTGCAAGCAATATTTGATCTGAATTAGGCCGAAGAATTGTAATTTTGGTTCACGCTCAACATTTTGAACGCTAATATAACATGAGTTAAATAAAAATATAATTTAGTAAATGAGTGAGTGCAATGTGTTTGCGGATAAGTACATAATACAAAGTAGGTAACACTTATAAATTTAAACAATAATAATATTTGAATATGGAACACATAAACCATACGTTATGCCTACAAGCTACACCCTAAAACGATCTAAATTAGTAATACGTATTGCAATAATTTACCGAATGAATATCAACAAAGCTAATAATAAATTATTGGTTTTCCTTGTAGTGTCTTGACGCAGCGGGCAACGGAAAGCAATTTAGATGTCATGATGCCAACCATGGTCATTATCCATACGACCATTACCTATTATAGTTGTCGCAGTAACGAATTTTATAATATAATATGAGCATCTGGGCGAAATAAATTTTGTGTAGCAAATTCATTTTAGGTCATTAGTAGGCCACTATCTTTTGAATCTTCTACGTACATTACCATAAGTGAGGTTTAGGATAGTTGTTCGATTAATAGGTAACTGTGAGAATTTAAGTTAGTGTGCAATTTAAATTATTATAATTTTGCTAATTGATTAAGTGTAAGAGCATTACTAGATATTTATGAAGATTGTTGTCTGTGAAATACCAAGGGGCAAGGAGAAGTCGTTACTGTAGCAGATGGATAGAAACGCCTGAAGCGTTTTGGTATTGGATGACTTTGCAGTAGGTACCCCATAAGGCCATAACAGAATACCATACGTCCAAACTGGTCGAATTATTGACTTGTGTATTTTAAGTTCATTGGATAGGGTGAGTTTTGATTTCAAGAGTGGCATTAGAGGTGAAGTCTAGAGTTAACAGTTTGCTCTTAAGTTCTATGTGTGGGTTTAGGTTAGGCCTTTATCTAGGATTAGATCAAGATATTTCAGTTCGTTTGCGTTGTAATTGTTTGATTATTTAACGTAACGGGTGGTGAATCAAGATAGGTATCTAAGTGAAAATGTTACTTGCGCAGATTTAGATTTATTAAGAAGCTAATCATGTTTACATGGTTTTGAATCATAGCACAGGCTGTAACGTGGTTTTCATGAGTTTATTAACTGATTGTAATTTATGGCTTCACATAAAATAAGCATTATTTTCCTCAATATATGTATACTGCGATAGTATCCTCGACCAGATTCTCTTTCGCCCATTTTTCAGTCACTTAAGTTTGCCACTTAGATTATTTTCCCCCTCCCGCAATAGTGTCATAGAGTAATGGTATCTAAAAGCTGCAAGGAAAATGTACTTTTGCCTTATCTTGAAGCTATATGATTTGTGTTACGGTTTAGTATTGTACTTAATTTACTATGAGTTGGATGCTACGCTAAGGTTCGTTTCTTACATGTATAACATTCTCAAAAGCCAATTTTCGTAAATCAGGGTGTTTTTTTTAATGTAAAACACTTATTATTTTGAAAAGTACTATAATTTTTTTATTATTTCAACTATTTAAGTATTAACTTAATAGAATTTGACTATTTAAGCATAATGTCTTACGGAGTATTTCCACACATAAAAATTGAATTACAAACAAGTAGGTAGATATTTAAAGTTTAGATTGTTAGGTTATAGTACCAATAAATAAATAGAATAATATAAAATTTATACAAATATTAATTCAAGGTGTTTTCAGCAAGTGTTTTTCAGGTAAAATGAATCAAATATAATTTTTTTTCTAACCTAACCTAACCTAACCTTAGTTATAATATTTTTATTAATACAAGTTAAAAATATATTGTAGTACTAATACTTAATAGTTATCATTATATATTTTAAATGTACAAGTCTTAATAACACATAAAACATGATTGATTTATAATTCACAAATTTATAGATTCCAAACTCCACCTATTATAAAGTTTTCCGCTGCAGTTTCGAAGAACTTTGGTAATCATCTTAATGTAACTATAAATATAACTTGTATGAGTAGTTTTAGTGAGGAGAAAATTTATAAGAAAAAATATAATTTACATATTTAATGGTTTAGAAATACTCAATTGTCAATAGAGCTGATCAAACTGGATACGATTCCAGTTCAGTTGTAATTGTAATTTTGAGTTATGAGTTACCCATAACTTAATATCTTCTAATTACTTGTAAATTATATTTAACTGGTACTTTGAGTTAATAATTTTGTATGAATAAAAAAATTATGCTTACCTATAATTAAACATGATATGATGAATGGTAACACCATCAACTTTAAAGTCCTCAAAAAAAGGTCACCGGGATATGAAATTAGAGTAATAGTCTCACTGCTAAGGTTCAGAGGTCTTAATATCAATCCTGAAATCAAATACAATTAATTATAATTTTATACACTTTATCTCTATTGATAACATCATAATTCATACACGAAATTGTAAGCTTTTAGTACATTTATTTATTTTGAAAGTCTAAAATATAGAAAATAGACCATCACAGAATTCAATATCTGTTTTGAAATATAACGTATTTTATATTTAGACGTAAAATAAATTAAACACGTTATATAATGTTATTCAGAAATTAAGATAAATTATTGTTATTGTTATTTTAAAGTTATATTTATAAATAATAATGACGAAAGTTATATGATATATATTATATAGGTACCTAATAGTATAAGTATAGTGAATTATTAAATGATAAATAGATCCGTGAATTGTTGATAAAAACTACCTATATAATACGAATATAGTGAAACCTAATTATGGAATAATGGTAAAAAAATAATTTCCGGATAAAAATAATATTGATGAACAAAGGTCAATATAACATTTTAATTGGCTGGATCTATAATTTTGATAAAAAAATTGCATTTACTGGTTAATAACAAGTATAATATATTAAACTAGTAATAACTAAGTATTGTTTATTTTTATATTACTGATTAATTAGTTACTTTGCTAAAACGATAACAACTTCAATTTGTACATAGTTATTAGTACTTTTACCATATCGTAGGAAATCTACAGCATGTATTTAACTATTGGTTTGTATATTAGGTATGTACTTACGTATTATTTTTAATATAAAATAAGGCAATGAATGTTAAGACGTATAGATGCAAATAAATTTAATATAATTTAATATTTTTATAATGTATACTTAAACTATTAATAAGTTTGATTTTAGATAAAGGTGTAGGAAAAAAAAGAGAGTTATACAGCATAATACATTCAAAGGAATCATGTGTATTTTTTTGTTTTGGGTGCTTATAATAAATACATAATCTAATACTAGCCCTATATGTATAGTTCGATTATCAACTTAAACCGGATTATTCTTAAATTTTGAATTTTCTTTTGAATTTATAATTTATGATTCCAGGAAAACAACCACGGCCACTAAAAAGGAATTGGTGCAGAGATCTTCTTAATGATTAACGAAAAAATAAAAAATATATATATGTATAATTAACAACAACTAAATAAAAAAATATGTTAATATATTAAGCAAAAGAAAGTGCGATCACGGATGGTTTGTTCTTTCGCCCTATTCATTTTTCTAAGTTTATTGTAGCACATATTCTTATTATACTTTTTTGTATAGATCGTATGTTCTCTAATAAAAAATTTTAAAAAAGAATAATTTATAATTATTGTTACAAAATTAATTAAATAACTAAGTAGAAAAAAAACATGATGGATTATGTGAATTAATTTGATATGTCAATGTCATAATATGTGACAAGTTTGTATAAGTCCATTAAGACATGATGATGGTTATCACAAATTATCGTTCAAACTAATTTCATTAAGATATAATGATGTACAAAGTACAAATACATAATATAATATATTAAAATATTAAACATCAATATCTACCTATCTTAGACCGAATCCGAAGAATAACAAAGCAATCATACAATTTATAAAAATCACCAACTTATTATACTAAAATTTAATACCATAACAAATGTACCAATTCAATTCATATTAGTTATTTTTTTCCTACAAAATGTTTTATTCTCCCCCCCCCCTCAATGTTATTAAAATAAATATTGTTGTATTAAAGTCAACACTGTTATAGTGTTATGAAATAAAATTATAACATATATATTTTGCTGCCAATGCTTTTGTTTATAAAAAAATAAGCAACCATACAACATGAATGAAACACACTAGACAAATAGAACTTGGAAGTTTAATACTGTTAAGACTTATTAACTGCACATTATGTACCTATCTACTAAACACAATAAAACGTACTTATGAAGACTGTGGTGTAGCTGTGTGCCAGTTTTTTTTTTTTTTTGAGGGACAAAATATTAAATACCTCACTATAAAATAATTATTGATAACGTCCTAATGATATTAATAAGTTGATAAGTTATATCTTAAATCGTACTGAATATCCAAAAGAATATATTGTTGAAAACATATTGAATAATCAAAAATAAATATGCATTAAACAAAAAAATAAAAAGAGTTTTTTGGGGGGGAGGGGTCCCCTGTTGTTTCCCTCCTTACAGAAACACGTCACTGTATGAAGAGTTGTGATGAACGAAGTATACATGTATACCCAGCACGGGTGGGACAAATATTTCTTCTGCATAAGTTTTTTATTTAAACTGAAACATATTATTATTTCAAAATAATATTAAGTGTTCAAAATAGTTGCTTTGAAAAAAAAATAAAAACCTACTAGTTATTCACTCTAACTTTTTCTTAAACAAAAATATATTGTCTTTACTCAGGTATAAATATTGTAAGTACTCTCTCTATTAAATAAAAAATGAACACACTTTGTTTCTTTTAAAACATACAGAGTTATTAACCTTGAGAGATTTCAAGGTTACGAGTTTAGTAAATTTGCATTTTATTAAGCTTGGAATTTGGATAGTACCTACGAGATATTATTCGTATTGGTCTTGTAATAAATATGAACCTGTACTCTTATGGTACGTGATTTTTCGCCCACGTCAATTTTGCAAAAGATCGTCCGTAAATGATTATTATTATTATTATTATTATTATTATACTATAAATTATATAAGGTACCTTAATACGTTCGATATATATATACAAAAATATTTTATGTATTTTTTGTTTAATAAACTAATTAAGAATAAATCGTTCTAAAAAAGGGAATTCTCAGATTAGGTAAAGAAATTGATTTTTATCGAATTATACATATTAATATAATATAGTAGTTATTTACTTTATTACATTAATAATAATTAACAACAGACAGCATTAAAGAATTACAAGTTTAAAAATACTAAAACTATGTACAGGTAGGTATCGGGCACTTATCTCGCTTCACTCTTCCCGGCACAGGATAGTGGTCTATATATTTTTTGCTATACATTTGAGGCCTTGAATTCATAATTGATTCTTAAGGAATAATTCAACATTTTCATAAGAACAGTAATTATAATTTATTATTTAAAATTTATACTCAAATTCAACCATTTATACAAGTACTTAATACTTAATATAAACACAATATTGAACACTTTTATTGCTCCAATTATTTTCATTTGTAAATAACACTATAACACTATTACATAGTCATGAGCAAAGACTTTTGGTGAATATTTGTCCGTCTATAGTTGGTTTGAAGTAATTTCGTTTCTTCGTGAGAATTGATAATTTTAAATATTTCATTATTGCATATTGTAGGTTCTACATCTACGTCGTATTCTATAGATTAAAACTATTACGGTATTTGTTTGGGCAAAGGTAAGTTTAATGCACTCGATCCAATAACTACGACAATACCTTATCGCTATAGTTAATATTATGCAAAATGGTACTTTTAAATACTTCGACTTTAGAATTTTTTTGAATAATAAAAATTATATTTATAAACAGGATTTGTGTGATAAAATATAAACAAAATGTATTTACTAATTTCAATCAATTATTAGTATAGACTATTGAAATCTATTTTATCTAATCGAATACTTATATTATTACATTGTGTTCAATGTGTTAAGTTGATTTAAAATACATTATTTAAATATTTTGTGTATTTTGTATAATTTAAAGATTAATCAATAAATCTAATAAATAATAACTGCATAGATGTTTTTTATTTATCAAGTTTATACTGGAATTTGAGAAAATACAAGTACGTTGTACACATACCTAATATGATATTATGTATAGCAGGTAGTTGGCACGTGGTAACAACAACTGTACTAAATTTAGATTTGTCTCCTCAATCTGGACTGAAGCTATATAGAAAAGTGACAACGAGTTATGTATATGTATATAGCCGATATAGTTATAACTTGTAAGTGCTGTTTGTCGTTAAAACTCTGTGATCGGGTGCTAACAAAATAAAACCGTAGTAAATTGTCGACAGATAGTATACGGTTTATCTTAGTATATTTACCGCAGTCTGCAATTTAAGTAGGTACCTTTCCAATATTGGAACAACGACTGTGATATTATTTCTGACCGTCGTACACCGTGTGTTAAAAACAGGAAACACTGTTAAGTTATTAATTAAGTTACCCATGTTACTCAGTACCTTATGCATATTTTTTAACTCTATTTGTGAGGCACGAAACTAGACTATTGGATCAATCTCTTGCAGCCTGAATTATAAAATATGTTTGCGGTACAGATTAATGTGGGTAGTTGAGTTATAGAACGTACCCAGCTTTTGCGGATACACGATCTATGTTTAAACATGTATACTCACCCAGGATTACTCCGAATACGACCGATACCAAAATGAATATGAGTAGCTTGTTGGACGTTAGCCATTTCACCACTGTGTTCACGTTGGGCGAATTCTTGACCTTTGAAATGATGGTGAACGTCGACTCTGCCCGTTGTCTTTCCATGTCGTCTGTAGAAAAAAAAACATAATTTGACGCGTATAATAATATATAGGTACCTATGACGTAAAAAAGGTAGGTGTATTGTATTTAGATTTCGCGCGGTTAGATACAATATAATAACATTATAATATCATACGATATCATCTTTACGCTGTCGAAAACGACATAGGTATATTGGTAATAGGTACATGATGTCTTACCGCGTTAACCTAACCACTGCAGTGCGAAGTGTTCGTAAAGATTGATTTTCCGCAAGTGTAGAAGGCTGCGGTATACTACAGCTGTGTGATCGCGGACAGGTGCTTCTATACGTGCAATAATTTTATAAAGGCAGGTAATAGCTGGTAAGCTGGGTATAAGTCACAATCGGTAAATAATACTATATAGGTATAAGATGATGGTTACCGCTGGTATACGGTTTTGTACGCGACCAGAAGATATTTTAGGCACCGTGGTCGCGGTGCACGCGGACAAAAAAAAGCACCGAGAGTCGTGATTTCTGTGCAACACGCGCGACCGACTGCTGGAGGAAACGCGCGCAGAACAAAACCGCACACACGACGACAACGACGACTAAGCGATGATGACGATGATGGTAATAACAACAATAATAATAATGCATCGTGCGAGCGTGTTGTACATACACACACGGTCGTTTTTTACAAGTGAATTATACGCTTGTACGCGGTTCGACGGTTACCTGGGTGGTGGTAACCCAGGGGAACTGGTTTTCCGGACGAGAATGTCGGACGCCGACGCTTGCATGCGCTTGGCGCGACGACGCTCCAGCCGACCGCGACGGCCCGGCGGCGTGTACATCGATATACTATATCCACCTGACATTATATTATTATTATTATTATTACTATATTCCTATCGCCATTGTGTATGCGCGCAGTGCGTGTGTGTAAAAAAACTAAATTATTTTATTATGACGGTCGATCGCTCTTCACCGGTATCGGGAGCGGGTGCGGGGGAAACTGCGACCGGCCACGCGATTTTGACACCGCGCGCGCTTCGGAAGAAACGAAAACCGCTAGAAAATATTATTGCTGCTGCTGCTGCTGCTGCTGTAGTAGTAGGCCTGTTATAAGTAGGTAAATATATGTTGCAAGTACTTTTTAGAATGCCTCACCGATTTAGTTCGGGGTCACGTCGTCGCCGGGCTAACGGTTATCAGATGTTCAGGTGTATAATAAAAGTGTATAATTCATATGGTGATGTACGGAAACTGTTTTTGAGGTCTATTAAAGTCATCTAGCGTAGCTTATTTTGTTATATTTTTCTTTTTTTTCCTTGGCGGAGAATGAGGAGAGGGTGATAAGTGATGATGGCCCTAGAAAAGAACGACTTAAAACTGTCTTCCACACAACGTTTTTATTTATTTAGAAAATTGTATTGTTAAAACATAAATTTACAAAAAAATGTTGGCGGGGAAGGGGGGAATATAATTTTGACTGGTATCGCCACATTATACCCAAAAATGTTATGCACATTTTGTCTCTAAGGTCTCCGTGGCGTACCTAGATCTACGGCAGACGCTTAATTTCAATACTCGATTAGATGATCAACTATCTGAACTATCTATAAATATATGAATAAATATATCATTCTTTAATGCACTTAGTTTACGTAAGACTCCTGATCAGAAGTCTCGTTAAGATCTAATACAAGATTTTAAGGAAAAATAACAATTTTAAACAGTAAATTATGATTATACTATATGAAACCTTGCATTTGGTAGCACGTGTAGAAGAATATTTATTTATTTGGTATTAAACGGGTGAGGCCCCAACCTGTTGCAGATAATATGAATACTGAATAATATTACAATCATTCGTGAATACATGATATTAAAATACAATAAATTATGATATAACAATGGTATAAAGTATATAAATGAGTGTAATTATGAGTTAAGTAGGTAAAGTAAGTTAAAGTAAATTAAAAATTTACAATATAATTTGGATGACTAAGTTTGGTAAGTTGAACACTTCAATTTCCAGTTCGCTAATAGTTTGCATAATTCTGTTATAGGGAGTGTTACTTTCGTAATCAGTAACTTGTAGGTTTAAATGAAACATTTTTCTAGACCATGTATTATGAGTTTGAGTAAAGGAAGATTAAGGCTAAAAATTCGGGTTAGGCAATGTTACCTTCAACCAAAAGCTTTTATAGAGAACAAAGTAAGTTTAGAATTATTCGACGCTGTAAAGAAGAATAACAATATGAAGAAGAAATGTTAGTCTTTAAGGGGAGGTCAAAGAACAAAAACATCATCCAAAGGAATTTATAGCTACGCAAGAGGGAGGTAAAGGATGCCCAGATGCAGTAAAGAAATGTGTGACTAGGACAACACAATCCTAGATACGGCACTGGTGTCTCGCCGTGTTTGTTATCGAACACGTCTGATTGTATACTGTATATAAATATAACATAGATAAACGTGAAGCTACTAATTTCTAAATATATAGCATGCCTAACCATTTGAATATTTGATAGAAATTCGAAATTCAGGTTTCAAAACATTTACATGAATATTATTAACTTTATAAATTGGTCAGCTCAGATTTAAATTAAAAAAACACAAAAACATAATATAACGGTTTAATATTTTTTATTTTTGATTATTAGATAACATAATATAGCTAAAACAAGGAGACCCACAAGGCCAGTAGGCAATATTATAATGATGATGCAATCTTAAAAATGTTGACAAACCGCTCCCAACTGCACTTTCCTTAGGCGTAAGTATAAGATTTCTTTGTTAATCGGTTTTCGATTTTTTTATTCCTTGATTTTTGTTTTTACAACGTTGTGTAAACTGCATAATATAATGTAATACTATATGCCTATTGACAAATAGGTGAAAAAACCAGATAGCATTCAATTATTTCACTATAGATTTTGAGTTTTGAACATTCACTTTGACATCAGAATTAAATTTGGCATATATGAGTCCAAAAACAAGTTGACGATACGTTTTAATAGATACTTATATTTTTTTCTATAGTTAATCATTAAGATTTGATGGTGGTGAAACAGTAGTAGACGCTTAAGTGTGAAATTCATGCGTAATTCGATAATATGTCACATTAAAAATCAATGTTTAATATAATATACGTAGATACCCACCAAAAATTAACCTAACCAAAAATTACCCATTACCCATTACCCATAATGGCGATACTGATAATATTTTGTTAATTGGACATTCGGCTCAAACAAAATAGTTCAAATACAAATGACTCGATTTATATTGATCAACATTAAAAAAAAAAAAATCATTTCCTCATAATTTACAATAAATAATGCGAGTTTACATTAGGTAACAAATGAAGTATGTATTTGAAAATATGGCATTTATGGTTTATTACTTCAGTATGTTTAAGCACTTCTAGCAAACTATAAAGAATTATAACAATTTAATTTATCAAGGAAAAGTAAGAACGAGCAATGGCCTATGATCATTGATCATGCATTCATGCCTGGTGAATTATTCTGTATTCACATGGAATGTATTCAATCAGTTAGTTCTAAATTTTTTTTTTAAGATTTTATTTATTTAAATAATTTAGGTAGTAAAAAAAATAGAACCCGGGCTAAAGCTTGAAGGACGCATTTAGAATATCTCTATCGTGCTAGTTCTTTAAAAAAAAAAATATATATATAAACCTATATTTGAACATAATTTGAAGTACTGCCGTCTGCCTTACCCATAAAACTAAATTTTTGAATTATTAACTGATTTAAATAATTATCTCACACTAAATAAACCATTTTATGTGAAGCACAAAAGTGTTTAGTAACAATGAGTGTTATTTATGTCAAAAAAATCACTTTGAAGTTTTACGCGTAGGAAACAAATTGAGAATTTACGTATTTTACTTATACAGTTATATATGTGCAATCTATCTATAAGTTTTGTAATTTTAGGACAATCGTGTATTTATGTGTACCTAATGTACTTTCTCATCAAATAATTATAAATATGTTATTTTAATGTAATTCATTATTTTATTTTAATTTAATTCTATGTACTTATATCCTATACGTTTTATGACTTATCTTATTTGTATATAAGCAAATGTGATTGTGTAATGGTTTATACGGATATTTATATTTTATGAGATATAAATAATAAATATATAGTACATTGCAAAACGAATTAAATTTAAAAAAATGTATCTTAATTATTATGCCGAAGTTTTAACTATTCAATGATTATTGGTGGAGTTTGTACTTACCTGGAAATTTATATTTTTCGGTATATTTGTCTATGACGGGTATAAGCACTTAAAATAAATTAAACCCCTCCCCTCCATTTTCATTTCTAATACTAATATAGTATTATAGTTAAGTATAATTTAATATAAAAAACATTATTAATTATTGGTAATTCGTTGATCTATGTTGTGATAAGTGACAATCACAGTGGCGGTGTTTTAATTAAAGCGCGAAAGACGTGCGTGAAAGCGGTAATCATTTGTCTTTATCCAACACAGTAATAACACAGGCATAACATAGGAATATAGATGTGTTTTATTTCCAACGTAACGATCGGTCTAATACCGACCGAGCAATTATAATTCTGAAAACAGATTTGAATTTGAAATCAAGTCTATGCTTGAGATCAGCTTTTCTATTTTATTGACCTTGTATTTCCTAAATCATAAATAATTAGAAAACAAGAAACTGTCATATTTAAATCTTTAGAGAAAAATAAAAAAATATGGGAAAGTCGATCTCATAGACATTGCGAATAATTTGTAAGTGTTTGAAAAATACATAATCACCGCTTTCAATCCCTTATATCAGTTTTAGGAAATTGTTCACCAGTTGATTTTTTCTGTTCATCTGAGTTGTCAAGAATTTAAACTATAAATAGTGTTTTCAACAAATGACATAATTACGGTCATATTCCATTATATTGTAATAATATTATGTCCCACATAAATATTCCAATTTTTCCCTTAAATAATGTTTAGACCAATCTCTATATTTAGCAGTACAATTATTGATACATATTATAGTATGGAAAATAATGAAATCAATGATTATGTCTTATGGCTAGATAACGTCTAAAACATAATATATATTATGGTTGATATTAATTAATAATTATTATACTATATAATAAAGTATAGTGCATAGTAAATTAGTATACCTACGTATTGCAAGTCCAAACTCCAAAGAAACAAGTCAAATATAAATTATTTGGGTTGAATAATAATTAGTTTTATAAAAAAATCTCTTTGAATATAACACTGATGAGAATCTACGTCATTGTAATAATTTATATGAAATGTTTTCAAATCACAATTTTCAAAAGTTGGTCACATATGAATATAGTTTATCTTAGTTGTTTTTTCTTCAAATAATAATTATTTCATTTTTGAGATAGACATTGGATTCTAAATAAATATTTTTATTCTGGTTTTTTATCGCCTCATTATGCCACTCTATATAAGAATCAATAACCGTGTTTATAAAATAATGAATCTCCGTAAAAACTTCTTACTACCTATTATTACTTAAGATAAACTATAAGTATTTATTACAAATGGGTTGTTTAAAGACCAATAACCTAACACCAAACGATACATAAGAGTATCAAACGATCAAATACTAAACGTGTTTGTTTTAGATCAGGACGATCAGGTTCCATTTTTTTTCTAAAAGCTGTATAGTTCATACTAATTTGGAAACCTCATGGATTTCAACATAATCCATATAGTTAATTATAAATACAATAATGTTTCTCGGGGGTCTACACACAAAATGTCGAGGAAATGAGGATAGTGACAAATGTGGCAACAAAAACTTAAGCTACCTAATTAATTAAGATCCATTTAGTACAATTTCCGAATTATTCAAAAATGTATACTGCCGGAAATTGGGCCACTATTTTAAACGACTTTTGTTCATAGAATCTGGTAATTGGGCCATTATATTTTAGTAAATTTTAGATTTTAATAAAATAATAATATCTACTATTTAATTTTGTTTACCGTTACAACGCATACGGAACTTTATTCGAAGCGACCGAGTGCCTATCAAAAGGTAAAAAGTAAATTATCTATTATTAAATGTTATAACTTGTATTCATTGATTTATGTGTTATACATTTGTAGCCTAAATACCCGGGGTAATAATATATAAACAAAATATATTGTACATGAAACAGGTAAATAAAATTTGGATCAATTATCGACCGACAGCACAATTTTTTACTTCTTATTGATTTTAATTTTGTTCGCATAGGTAATTATGATTTTTAATATTTTAAATAAACAAATAAATTGATATTAATATATTATTATATCTAGGTACCTATTTGTTTTAGATGCTGAGCGGCCCGATAAATGTATTGATTTTACAATGATGTGTGTTTATTTATTAAACATTTTTTTTTCCGTTATCACGTTTTAGGGTAATAAAAATACTAAAATGTTCTTCAACAGCAACTTTTCTGGTAGGAAAGTGAATCTAGTTGGTACTTTGGGGGGTCAAAAGTAAAAAGTGCTCAATAGTTTTCAAAAGCGTCAGAAAAAAAACAAACAAAAATTAAGGAAAAACCCGGTTTTCGACAAAATTAATTTTTATTTTTGATGTAACTCTAAAAAAAATATCCAAGAAACGTAAAACAGATGCGCTGAATGTTTGTATCCTCGTCTTCTATAGGTACACCATAAAATGTTATACTTGCTTGTTAAACTATTTATACTTTATAGATGACATTTTCGATTATTATTTGTTTTTTTCGCTTGGTTAGAATCTTGAAAATGTAATACAAGTTCCCTTGTAAGTTGCTGTTAGTGAAAATTAAAAAATAAAGTTAAGTGTAAATCTACAATAATTTTTTATAAGCGTTTGAATTTAGAATTTTGACAAAATTCGTAAAAATCACGAAAATTTGCAAATTATTTTGGGTTAGAAATTTATAAAAATTGTTATTTTTATACCTGAGATTTTAAAGTTTTCAAGATTCCTTAGAAGTTTGTCTACTTTTATCAAAAAAAAAAAAAATTCTACCAGAAAGTCAAACTAAATTTTTAAGAGCGTTTGAAGTTGACATTTTTACAACATTGGATATTCACTCTATTTCTTATACATCGATTTTCTTATTTTGCTGTATTTAAAAACGAACAACTGCAGATATTTGAAATATACACCATATGTTTATATTATCAATTTAAATGTTTGATAAAATTTTCAAAATATTTTGACTAATTTTAAGTTGTTTACGGACAAATTTAAAATTTAAAAATTGTTGGGTCAAAATGCTTGAAAATTTAATATAAGGCTCTCGATATATACTTACAATATGATTTGATTAATATTAAAAATACATAGGCACAATTTTTTTTATAAGTATTGAAAGTTCAAATTTTGACAAAATTCATATCATTCAAAATTTATAAATAATTGGGTAGCTTAAATGTTTATAATGTTTAACTATTATATAAAAGGGTTGAACATTTAAAATAATGTTCCGTGCAAGTAGATTTTTCTGTATACAAAAAATCTAACAATATATTGACACAGTTTTTGTTTTTTCAGTTTTTTTATGTCCAAATGTGGACGAAATTACATATTAAATAACCAATAATAATTATGATTTATAATATTTTGTTGTAAATTAAAAATATTATTTGTGGGTAATTGAAACTTTTAAAGTATATTATTATATTTCATTTCACAAAAATACACAATGACTTTTCAAATATATGTTTTTTGGCAAACATGAATTTAATCTATTGCGTGGTACTAATGCTTACTAGTAAAATAAATTATTTAAATCACAATAATATCATCAAATATACTAAATTACTCAGTAATATTATAGGCTGATAGACCGCCTTCGCCCAGGATCGTTTTTTGTATATACTTAATGATTTTATACCAATGAATTCAAATTTAACATCATCCTTTACAGTGACTTACTTTACTCGTAACCTACTGTATAGAGCAGAGCGACATTCACTTGCCTTCTTTTTTTAAAAAATATTATGTTATTATTATTAATATTTATAATTTTTCTACGTATTAAATAAAAATATAAATTATTATGACTTGTTTTTTTTATTAGTTTTCTGTTTAAAACTATTAAAGCTCGACTATTATAAGTATATGTGCGACAAAAGAAATTTCGATTTGTTTAGTAAGATAACAAACATGAGAGAGTCATAATATAAACAGATAATAATAATGATACCTTATTAATGGATAATTAAATGGACCTAATTTAATTAGGCATATACAGAAACACAAAACCGGCATATTTAAACATTAATGATGATAAAAGGTAAATTATGACTTATATACTAGGTATTTATTATTATTATTATTATTATTATTATTATTATTATGGATGGCGGAGTAATAACAAATAAGTACCAAAATGTTGCAACAATATGTAAGTACAATGATGAGATTCACTTTATTTTAATCGAAGCGGCTTGATTGATCGATTATTATATCATTCGCGGGTTTAGTTGAATATGGATTTAGCGAATGTAATATTGTAATCATAATACTATATTAAATTACAACGAACCGTACAATTTCCATAACGGCAATGTAATTATTACATACGACTTCTCTGTGGCACGTGAGACTCGATGTTTACATACAATAATTATTATCATAATAATATTTACATATCGTATAAATTACAGTTTGATAAATCCAACAGACGACGACCGAACAATATTATATTTTCGCCCCGTTGGTTCGTGCGTGTTCCACATGAGACATTACTATAATAGTATTATAGCCTATTCTTATAATTTGCAGGCAATAATGTACCTATTAAGCTAGGTATTAATATAAATTAGCATGTGTGGGATGTGGCATGCATCGTTGCAGTATGATTGGCACAAATCAATTATACATGCATTTGATATACGCATTAAAATAAAAATATTTTATGCCCTGTGGAAGTAAAAGTGGACGAGGTTTTTTTGCGAAAAATAAAAACAAAATGATTAAGAATCTGCGAACGGACGCGCGTGGAATACGTATAAAATCGCGCTCGTAATTGAAAACCGAAAAAAACAGCGATCGTTGGTTATAGTTTATAATATGGTTAGGTCCTACAAACAACGCCGCAACTGCTGCAACGACCCTATTGTTATTATATATTATACTTAATTATATTATTATATCATAACGATCGACAAGCATCAGACCCAGATGCAAGTGATGCAAATGTAATGTGTGCACATGCACTTGGCTCCAAAAATATAGGCGCCCTTAGATCTAACTTATTTCCATAACTTATTATAATAAACATATAAAATAAAATGTTTGAAAATATTTTAATTTTAGATTCTGCTAGCTGAATCCATTAATTTCACAGAATAATATGTTTGTTTTTTCCTTTAATATATTGATATTATAATGTTTTAATCAGTTGGATTCATGTTCAAAATCGTTTCGCTTAATAGTTCAATAGGTAATTATGATTATATTTCTGCCTGTGTTTATAAAACCTTTGGTATAACCTTTGTAGGTCCTCGAAAAATATAAATTATAGTTTCGGCGATATTAACGTTTTCAAATAATTTAACGGTGCTAAATGTTTATTATATTATACCGCGGTGCTATTAAACGTACATTATACGTCACTTACCTACCTAGATTAGAATTGCTTAAAAGTGAATTATCTGCATTAGTTTAAATTTGTTCGACCTGTCTTAGAAAAATATCAAGGCGTTGCTCATAGATTTAATTAAAAACACTTATAAATCTTATTTTTATAAATATTTTTATTTATCTTATCATTAGCCGTTATAGTAACGGCTTCACACGCACGTGTAATTTAGAATACATAAATTATTATGTTACTTAAAATGTTACAATCGGGGATAGTGTATATAGCTTTCTAAGAATTTTAGAATCGGTTCAGTCTACAAAAAAATGTTGTCACTTAAAAATATTTTTATTAATATAAGACTGTAGATAGTAGGTATAATATTATAATATGTGTCCTTTAAATTACGTGACAATAATATGGCTTATTGTTATATTATAGGTATCACTCACCGATGTTGTTACTGCCATGTTTGATTTTCATTCCTGCAGCGTGTCCGCCGCCGGATCCCTCGCCTTATCCCCTCGATTCCGACGTGATAATAATATAGGTGACGACTTCTATAATATGATGTTAGTGAAATGGTAAAATAATAAAAACGGCAGCCGCTGTGTCCACTAAAAGTCACTGCGACGACAACTGCGACTGTGGGAACGATTGCGGAGGTATCGACGAAGACGAAGACAACGACGTCGATGACGACGACGGCGACGATAATAATATAATCATTCGCAGCTGACCGATGGACATAGTCGTCCGACGACCATTCGTACAGAGCGCACTTTCTACAAAGGGCTTTCGGGGTTTGTCACACAAGCCCGCGCGCCGGACACACACACTCTCTCGCGTGTTGGCGGCGTCGTTGTCGGTTTGCCCGTCATCACGGCGTTGACGTAAACATAAATTTTAATGGCGACGACGTCTAGTGTCGTGGTAATATATTGTGTTGCATACAGGGCGATTATTTTGGAAAAGCATAGGTATTATCCTAGTGTTAAGAAAAGTCGCTGTTTTAATTTAGGGTCAATCCGGTTTATTCGTAACATTTTTGCTGTTTGGAAATTACATATTTTTTAATAATATCGTTTCTTAAGTTTCTACCGTTTGAAATGATAAATCACATTTTTAAATATGCTAAATATGTCTCTGACGATTTCGATATGCGTGAAAATCGACTTTTAATCCTGCAGTAGTTAATATCTAAATATTATTACCTATTTAGTATTTACTAATAATAATGATGCATAATAATTAAATATTTTGTATTTTATATCTTATATATTTTGTAAATACATCTTGTCGATTGTGTGGTTAGAAAACAAATTTGAAGTATAAATTACGATAATATATTTCTATATCAATTGTTTATTGGATTTTTGGCCATCACCCGAGAGATACCTGTTTTTTAAATATTTCATAATACTCTCACAATTTATTGTATTTATAATTTTTAATAATTACATATAAATCTACTAGAATCTTGTTTCAATTCTAGTAAAAACTTAGTTCACTATTAAAAATATACCTACAGATCAAGGATGAAAACTTATAATAATTCGAAATATATAAAAAAAAAAAATTTAAAAATGTTTTATTGTTATTAAACATTTTTAACTTTGAATGGTAAATTAAACTATGGCTTCCGGGAAAAATGGACAGTACATTATTATGAAAGTGACTTATCGAAGTAGCTTTGGTTTTGATAGTTTTCAATAATATTATTATCTTGTCTCTTTTTATAAATTTTCTCTTTATTATTAAAGATTACTTATGTTTATTTATATGACATATTTTGTATTTTACACATACAAGACTTGTACGTTATAGTTCTTTAAAATGTTTTTATTATTTAAGATTTATGAAAGAATTGTTCATGAGCATTATACGTAGTAAAGTTGACTGAACCATGAAATGCATATAATAATAAATCGTTAAATATTATATATTTCCCGATAATAGTATGTGAACAGGTATCCGGAAGGATGACTATCGATTGTGTGGTATTTGGATGGAGGAGAGAGGGAAGAAAAGAATTCGTTTACTAGTTTTCATTAAATGTATAAAATAATTGTGTTGATGCATATATGAAATCGAAAACTATTGTATTTGTAATAACAATGATAATCTTCAAATGGAAACTTGTTATTGATTTCCATAAACGTTTCTTAGAAAACATGGCATATCAAGCAACGGTTCACCTCCAAAATACCTAACGAGAATAAAATATCGAACACAAAATATTAAATACAAAACAGTTAAAATCATTTAATTGAAAGAATAAATACAGAATAAAATTAGCGACAACAATTATTATTTTTGTCGTTTTTGACTGTGACGTATCTATAACTATGAAAAAAATAATAAATTAATAAATCAAATTAAAGTTGATTCCATTTAAAACATTTGAATTATCATTTTTGTCCTACGTATTTACTATTTACTAATTTTTGAATCCGTTCAGCCGATTTGTAAAGCAAAATTAGGATCTAATTTATTCTTGATAAACATTGAATTTGTTGAATGTGTGCCTATAGATATAGGTTGTGCGAAATACCCTCGCACTACTTCTATTGGCTACTCTATATAATACTAATACTCACTGTTATACTACACAGATTGCTGCAAATGATCAATCGTTATTACATACCATGGGTTTGAAGTTTTGAACAGGGTTGCAATTGTGCAATGACGTAATCGTAATCGTCATAATATGTGGGCATAAGTCTCCCTAGGATGTTTTTAAAACCTCCCCCACAGAAGGCTTAGTCCGTCAATAATACATAGTATTACATACACTATAATAAAGACTTATAAAATTACAATTGCATAGTTTAAACTAGAAGTTAATAAAAAAAAAACATACAAATTTTAAATAAACATATTATTATTTATTATTTATTTGTTTACGTTTATAACATATAGGTAGGTACTTAAACGTATTGTTTGGGGATATTTTGGCTATACTGATAGTATCGTTTATGGCGTGTATCACTTTTAATATTATATTATATTTATACTATAATGTGTTTCCCTGATACGTTTAATTAGCAATACACACAAATTGTAAATTAATCCAAATTGTAATTACAGCCATTTGTTTTAATATTAATAATCTAATATCACCATAAAATATTTCAGTATTCATAAAATGTAATAATTTATCAAACTGATGATCGTAAATATGAAAATAACTATTGATCTCGCTTGTATTTTATTATTAATACTATCTGACCTGTTATAATCAATAGACGTAAGTGGTGGACGCCAGTATTTGGCGGTGCTATGAAAATATTTTAATTTTTTTCGGAGAGAGGCTTAGCTCCTAAACATCTCAATGTTCAAAAAAAGGAAACAATAACAAATAAATAAACTGTCTAAAGATTTGATATATTATATTATATTATACATTGATTTTCAACAACCGGATTTTCGAAAATTATAATTTTTCAGGAGTTGTAAAATATAAAAAGAAACGTCCTTCAAATAAAATATATAATTATGTTGATCAGTTGTTGTATAATATATTTTAATCTATGCTATAAACATAGTACGGTAATGTCAGAGGAATACATTTGGGAATAAATGTAGACAAACAATAAACGTAAGACCCACACATAGGAAAACGCCTCTACACTTAAATAATGGGTACGTCAACATCTATTTCATTATTCCACATAACTTCTCTCATTATATGCATACAATTTTACATGCATAGCAGTCATGACGCATTACAATAAACAGAGTGTGATTTACCGATTCTGGGCGCAGCAAAAAAAAAAATCCAAACCTTGCAATAAAATACACTTTATTAATTAATGAACGATTAGTTAATGATGAGTTGTATCAAACGCTTCGTATACGGTTACCTGCGTAAATATCGTAGATATCACATATCATGTGCCCGACAAACCTAAAATGACAACATTTCACATAAATACATTAACACACGATCTAAACGATTTCA
Source organism: Myzus persicae (assembly GCF_001856785.1). Taxonomy (NCBI): domain Eukaryota; kingdom Metazoa; phylum Arthropoda; class Insecta; order Hemiptera; family Aphididae; genus Myzus; species Myzus persicae. The sequence goes on from NW_019104235.1 coordinate 89,353, forward strand.
GCACAAAGAATCGTAATAATATTATCCCTCCGCTCTTTTGGCACCCATTACCCAGGGGGTAGTGGCGATCACATTCTGGATATAATAGAGGGCGCTTTAATGGTCTAACTCCCCTAAGATTGGTACTATTAAAACAGGTTGTTCTCGTTTATTATAAGCTAATTTATAAAATTATGTAATACCAGGTGAGGTATAAGTAGATCCTACTTTAAAGTCTCTATGACAGAAGTCGGTACACACAATGCACTATATTATGTGTATGGTGTATGGCTTTGTAATATGGCTTATTACTTTTTAAAGCTACGAATATTATATTTATATTTATAACTTATGTAATCTATTTATTATATAAGTGCATATTTTGTGTCCGGTCCACCCCTTTTTAATTCCTAGATACACTTGTCAACTCCTAATAAATACTAATACTCACCCTTGAAGACTCCAGGCTCCAACATTTTTGTAGCCAATATAGTGTACCTACTTCCGTATTTTAAATAGTAAAAAGCAATCAACAAACATTAACATTTATTAAGTAGTATACTGTTGGAAAGATAATAATTTTCACCATGTTGTATTGGCATAAGACTTCGTAATGGCAATTAAATATACAGAATTGAAGACAAACAGCTTCATAATTATTATAATCATCAGTTCGCTTCCAAATAAAAGGTATATTATTGTCTAATATACAGATATTTGGTAAACTTTTGGTCTATTTACAAAAATACAAATATTTACTACTTTAGCTGTCACCTACAAACCATAATATACAATAATTGTAAATAAACTAAAATAAAATGTGCTGATACTTAATTAAATAATTGCAATAGATAAGGTGTAAATGTATAATAAATAAAAACTTAATTTCTATTAAATTATTTTCCTGATATATGTATGTAATAATTAAAATAATATGATATTATTATACACTTTTTACATTATGCCGACCCTAATCAATAGCCAAAAGTGCGACCTTTGTTATCAAATTGAATAACACCATAAAGCCATAAACTTTTTTCCTATGATCCAATCATAGTGTAGGTACAGTGTAGGTGTCAGATAAATTGTACATATTTATTATTTTATATTTTTGATTTACTTGTTTATTCTCATTTTAGTGTTCAATCACCGTCGAGACATCAAGTCAGATATTTATATTTCACTAGTAAGTTCATTTCAGGCGGAGAATTTTTATTTTCCTCGGTAATTTATTAAGTTATACATTTTTGGACAGCAAATAAAGGTTTGTGTGATTTTAAATTATGAATGGTATGGAATTGAAATATTTTTATTAGCATTTTATTGATATAATTCAATATTAATTGTTAAGATATTTTTCTTTTTTTGAGATAATATGTACCTATGGACATGAACATTTCTTTAGGTTTTTTTTTGTGATTTGTGGGATGACGTTTTTATTTTGTCCTTAAAACTGTATTACCTACAAGGTTCCTCATTAATCGTTCTTATAGGAATTTAAGAATATTGAATAGACTTATGATATTATGATCACATTTTTTTAATAAGCATGTGTAATTCAAATGTTAGATCAATCATCATATTTAAATATAAATGAATTACACCATAAACTATCCTTCGGAAACAGTGAGTTATTTTTTGGGGGGAGGGGTAAATACCACGAAAAATACCCAATAAATATTTTTTTTTATCTACACTTTTTGTAAAATCATGTTTTTAATGGATTACCTATACAAAAAAATAATTTATAAAAAAATATTTTTATTTTACTTATAGTGACTAATCTTCTCACTGCATGCTTCTTGGTGAGTTTTTAGTAAAACCTCATATGACATATTTTTCCTTGATATAATATGTTATTTTTTGCTTTCATTTGATACAAATTATTATTTTAATAATAACTAAGAATATGTTAGTGCACAGTTGGTTTTCTATCTCTGGCCTACGCGCAACATAGACAAAATGCATTTACGCAGAATAGTTTTTTTTTTTTATACTTTTGAGTCATCTTAAAGTAAGATCACCTATAAATTAAACGGTAGAGAATAAAATTTTTGGGGGTATGACATATCGATTTGTCTACAAATTTATCATGAAGTATCCAGTGCAGTACACACAAAATTACTTGTTTCGGAAACTATTCGTGGCAGGTCGATGTCATCTATAATTGTAGTGACCTACTCAATGGAAATAGATACACTCTAAACCTACTATATAGCAGACTGAACTCCCGGACTTTTCCAAAATTTTTGATTTTATAAATAATCTAAGTAACCATGAATTATATCGCGATTAAAAAAAATGTATTTTATTTTTTGTTTATCATTCGATAATAATTAAACAGATAATTTTGTAGTTATAGTTCATAAATATTTTTATTATAACACGAAATACTATAGACTTAAACATACAATTCAATAAGCTCGAAAGTTTTTTATTGGAAAAATGGGTAGGCTCTGATGTATACTAGTTTTCGAGTGTAAGTATAGGAATGTTCAATTTGAATTGGATGATAAATCATTGAATTCGATGAAAAACAACTCTGCAAAGACACCGAGACAGTCTAATTTTTTGGCAACCAAGATTACTAAATAATTATTTTAATAATATTAGGTTATAAAATTTTAACGAATGTTCATATTTTTTTACTTTTTACCCACCAAAGTAAAAACTAGATACAATTTGGTACCAGAAACCAACTTCAAAGTAGATAATCCAAGGATTTTTACAACAATATAAAGACACAAAAATAAATAAATGAACACACATTATTGTAACATCTATACGTTCATCGCTCAACTCAAATTCTAAAAGTTAAGCTTAAATAGTATATATTTTACGGACGTTAGAAGTTCAAATTTTAACGAAATTGGATGTTTGCATTTATCCGAAAACGATTTTTGTTATTCACAATACATAACCTAGTCATAGAAACTTAAAAGATTTAAATATTGATTCAATTCTAATTTTCTACAAGCAATGCAATTTTCAAATTTTTTTGTATAAATATTGATTAAAATGAACAGGTATACTGGATCAAAAAAATAAAAAATGAAGGTTCTTTATAATTTGTACTTATAATAATTAAAAAATATCAAGTTACTATACAAAGCCACAATTTTTTTGTTTAAAATTAAATTTAACATTAAATTTTTCAAAATCACGAACATTTCCAAATTATTTTGTGGTTGAAATGGATGTGCTTTCATAATATTTCCAGCAATAATACACATTTAGGACTGTTAATATTATTTGGACACTTATAGGCGATACCAAGATTTTTTTGTTTGTGAATTAATTTTGAATGCTAAATTTAAAATTTGAATCAATATAATACACAAAGCATTGTAAAACAGATTATTTAAATATGAATTAATAATTGTATTATTAATTGTATTTAGACCCTTAAATCTCCGAATAAATGTTTAAACATGTGCATTAAGTGATTGCGTCTATTTTACAATATTACGGATTATTATAAAATCAGTGCAATAAATGACATTGGAAAGACGACCTTTAAATAGATAGTAAAATAGTTTCTATTATAATACAAATTGACCTTTGTAGTAAATGATTCATTTATTAAATGTTTTATATCAATTTTTTATTCCATATTGTATTAAATTGAGAGTGCGAATTAAGCGAAATCTATTATCTCCATCGTTTCACCTTTACTCCATTTATATAATAAAATGTTTTAACGCCTCGTTGACGAAGACAAAGTATATCTATCATTTGTAATGCACAGCATTTTGAACTAAATAAGAACACTGGGATGTTATGATTAGATGCAGTTATAAATTATAATAAATTATGGTATAATCGTAAATGCAGTTTAGTTCCCCCAACCTAATTTGAACTTTTACTGTGAGAACTTATGTAACTCGTCGAGGTAAGAACAATGGTGCAATCAGATTTTACTTACGTTTATGTTGTATCAATAGAACTTTATTTAATTGATTTTTAGTATAATAATAAGCTGAATAAAAAAAAAACCATTCCACCGAGAGATCCGTAGGAAGCCAGTGAGAGTAGGGAGTCACTTACTTCTTGTTTACCCTAATTTTTCCACCTTAGGATGAGCTGAGTACCTTAAGTTTTCCTAGGGGTGGCTTCAAGGGGAGGGGGGGAGCTATGGGCCGTGCCCCAATCCCGTATTTTTAAAATGTATATTGTTAATAAAAAATTACTAAAAAAATATATTACAATATAGAAAGTTTTCTGAAAATTAATATTTCCTCTCAACCATGTCTCTGGAGCCACTCCTGAGTTTTCCGACAGGAGCCGATAGTCGTAGTGAGTGACTACTTGTCAAACTATAGATTAGGTCACCCGTTAGGTTACTTGTCATGTATGCTTAGTGTGTAAACTCACCCAATCCTTCCCTATCAGACGTCAGGAGGGAAGCCGAGCTCCTAACCGAGATGTCCTCTTCTTTATGTATAATAATATATAATAATATTTAATAATAATAGTAATAATAGTATAGTAGTTATTGTAATGTAATAATTATAATAACAATTAACATAATATATGTATAATATACATATATAAAATACAACGAAGTTTTATGTTAGCGTAGTTTTTCGGTTTATAATTAATTAAGTTGGATAAATCTGTTAGATAAACCACATGTGTTCTTTTTTGACCGCAGTAATATTATTTCAAAAGTAATTTCATAACAACTTTAATAATTTATTATGTTATAGTTAAATAACAAACCAGTAAAATGATAATATAATTAAATCTTATTATGAATTTTTAATCCTATCAATAAATAAAATGTTTGTTAAAATACCTATATATATATATTTTTAATAGTCGTATTTTAGATTTAAATACTTAATTTATAGACTACGACGTTAAATGTTCTATGCAATTAGAAGGCGACAACGGAAATATTAGTTAGGTAATGGTTAGTTTGTACACATTTTTTCTTCCTGAAGCTGTCGAATTCTGCTGTGTTCTCAAGTTCAAAGTAAAATTAGTTTAAATTAACTATCTATTAATACTCTTTATTATTTAATAAATAAATAATGTACCTATTAATGTCCTGTAATTAAACAAAGGAAAAATACAAACAGAACAATATGTATGTTAAAAAAAAATACCTAGGTACACTTCTTATCATTAGAGATTAGACAATGTATGCAGTGTTCCTTTCACTATCAAAGTGCTTAGAAATTTGACGAAAATTATCTTATAAATTATTTAAAACTGAACAAACAAGTAAAATAAAAAACTTCATTTTTATAAAGTATTTAGTATTTTTAGAAAAGTTGGAAACTATTTCATTTTATGGGATACAACATGTGAGCACAAATATTTATAATTGTTTTAAACTTTTACATAGGTAATTCTTGAAATTTTTCTATTCACTCGAAACAGATAATAAAATTATAATACCTATTGATAAATGATAATGAATTCAATCATGGGATAAATTAATAAGACGATTATTAAAACTACATAATTAGATTTATTTTGAATAATTAACACTAGCTTATCTATTAATTGAAAACATCAGTGAGTTCTCAATAATTTTTAACTTATCGGTACCTAGGTATTTAATATTATTATTACATTCAAATTACTTAGGTAGAAAATAAGCTTTGATTAAGCAATTATCCTAGTTTGAACTTATCACATAAGCCACCATCGATTAATACTTACAACTAATTAATTAACAAAGGATGTTTTATTATAATCATTGATTAAATTATTGAAATAATTGCCTCCTACCCACCCAATAAGAATTTATTGATTTGCAGATATGACGGAAGAAAACGAAGTAGTGATATCGGGAATTTCTGGAAGATTCCCAGAATGTAACTCTACTGAAGAATTTAAACAAAAATTGTACACCAATTCTGATTTATTGACTGTCGATAATAGACGATGGTCACCAGGTAAATTCAATTTCTGATCTGTAGTATTGATTAAACTAGTGTATAAAAAATGATTTACCATCAAATTTAAGATTAAAATGATTTTGATGTATTGAATATATTCTATCACTTAGGCATGTATGGAGTTCCGCCAAGAACAGGAAAATTAAAGGAAATAAGCAAGTTTGACGCTGAGTTTTTTGGGATTCATTCAAAACTGGCTAATGCTATGGATGTACAACTTAGGATTTTGCTCGAGGTCACACATGAAGCTATACTCGATGCTGGTATTTTCATAATAATTATAAATTCAAAACAATTTAGTTTTATGTAATTAACGCTTTCGTGTGACATTTAAAATTCACAGGAGTTAACCCACAGGACATACGTGGAACAAAGACGGGAGTGTACGTTGGCATGATGACCACCGAGTCGGCGGATTATTTTGAACGCACACCAGAAAAAATGTCTGGATATGAAACTATAGGTGCCATAAGATCTATGTTAGCTAACAGACTTTCATTCCAGTTCAATTTTAATGGTATTTATATTTAAACTTCCAAATTCAATTCAATTTCATCTCTACAAAGCTCAAATAATTCTTAACAGGTCCAAGTGCCGCCATTGACACTGCATGTTCGAGCGCGTTATTTTGTCTTCACGAAGCCATCACCGCAATACAGACGGGTCAATGCGATGCAGCTATTGTTGCAGGAACTAATTTGCTCTTAAAACCAGCCATTTCAGTCATGTACCATCGGTATAATATGCTTAGTCCTACGGGAACAAGTAGACCTTTTGATATTGGTGGTTAGTTTAGTTGAGAAAACTTATTGACGTTTAAAATGATTCAGAATTTCAAAAAATTAAATTATTTATGAATTACATTTAGCTAATGGTTACGTCAGAAGTGAAGCTATTGTTGCTCTTTACATAAGAAAATCATCAGATGCCAAACGTATATACGCAACTGTAGTAGGAACGTCTTCTAACACCGATGGGTTCAAAATCGAAGGCGCAACATATCCTTCACAGTCAGTGCAAAGTCGGCTAATTAGAGATACTTATGCACGTGCAAATTTAAATCCCAATGATGTCCATTATGTCGAAGCTCATGGAACTGGGACGGGTGTAGGTTAAGCCAATTTATTTTAACGATCATTTTTTAAACTATCTTATTTATGTATAGGTTGGAGACAAACAAGAATTGAATGCCATTTCAGATGTGTTTTGTGTTGGCCGTAAAACTCCTTTGCTTGTTGGCTCTGTTAAGTCAAATGCGGGCCACGCAGAACCAGTATCAGGCTTAGTATCGATAGCCAAGATGCTTTATGCGTTAGAAACAGGAATTATTCCACCTAATATTAATTTTGAAACACTAAACCACAATATTCCGAAACTCGTTAGTGGAGAACTGAAGGTGATATCAAGGATTTTTATTTTATTAAAGTTAAATTGTATATTAATTCGATTGAATTTATTAGGTTGTTGATAAGCAAACACCATTACCAGGTAATATGGTTTCTATTAATTCATTTGGTGTTGGAGGTACAAATGTTCATGTTATTCTAAGAGCTAATGATAAAAAAGCTCAGATAATACCATTGCCAACACTTGAAATTCCGAGGCTAGTATTTTTGTCGGGACGAACTAGAGAAGCATTGACTGAACAATTTGAGACTGTTAGTTGTTTACGTTAATTTATAATTTAGTCTATAATTCTAAAGATCATACTATAATTTATCTGTATGTATATTTAAGTAATATACCTACAATAAATAATAATAAATACATATATTACTTTAAAATACTATACTGAAATTTAAGTATTTGTTTTATAGGTACTTAAATAAATATGGTATTTCATTTTTAGATAGAAAATTATGCGGATAACAGTGATCTTTTATCATTAATTGATGATATTTACAAATCTCCAATTCCCGGCTATAAGTTTTCTGGATATTCGATTCTTGGGGAAACTCCTAGAAACGTTGAAATAGCTGTAAGTTTTAAGTTAACTATAAAAATGTATAAAAATTACAAAATTAAACTTAAATATTATCATTCTAGCAAGGAAATGTTTCTGGTGATAAAAGGCCTATCTACTTCATATTTCCAGGCATGGGAAGTCAATCGTTGGATTTAGTGACTGATTTAGTGAAGTTCGAGGTTTTTAAACAAACTGTAGACAATGCACATTCAATTTTAATTCAACATGACTTTAGTGTTTATGATTTATTTTACAAATCCGACGAAAATACATTTAAGAGTATAGTTAATGTTACGATCACGATTATTATCGTCCAGGTAATTTTAGCTAATTGTTAACTGTATAGTGTATATTGTATTATACGCATAAAAATCATATATTGTTTTACATAAATATTGTAATTTTTCTTTAGATAGGTCTTGTTAATATCTTACACTCACTTGGTATCAATCCCGATGGTATCATTGGTCATTCAGTTGGTGAACTCGCATGTGCATACGCAGATGGCTGCTTCACTTTGGAAGAGGCATTAATGACAATGTACTGGAGATCTAAAATTTTGACAACAATTAACGTGCCTGCAGGAGCTATGGTTGCTGTAGGGCTATCATGGGAAGAGATACAAAAAAGACTTCCTGAAGGTATAATAGCTGCTTGTCATAACAGTGCAGACAGTGTAACTATTTCGGGACCTAAAGACACAACTTTGAAATTTGCCGAAACTCTAAGACAAGAAGGTATATTCGCTAAGCCCGTAGACTCGATGGGATATGCTTTCCATTCACCATACTTACATGAACTTATACCGTTATTAAAACCATATTATGATAAGGTACATAGTATTATAGACTTAATTACTCTTAAAAAAAATATGATCATAGAGGCGCATGTATTTAATTGATAATCATTTTAATTTACCTACTTTATTTTTTATGTAGATAATGGCCAATCCCAAACCAAGGTCCAGTCGTTGGAAGAGTACAACTTTTCCCGAACACAAATGGAATACACCGGAAGCCCAGTACTCGTCAGCAGATTACCATTTAAATAATATAAGTTCACCCGTTTACTTCCATGGTGCAATGAAGCATGTGCCTGCAAATGCTATAGCAATTGAAATTGCCCCCCATTGTTTGTTACAAGCAATTTTGAAGCGATCACTATCCCCTACAGTTACAAATGTCGGTTTGACCAAAAAAACTGTTTCAAATCATGTGAATTTCTTGTTGGAAGCAGTTGGAAAGTAAGCATTTATTTATCTAGATTCTAGAATTTGATAATATTATTTGCATGCTGAAAACGTGATTATATTTATTTAAGGTTATATATTGCCGGAGCAGAGCCGCAGTTACAAAATTTGTATGGCAAAGTTGAGTACCCAGTAGTTAGAGGTACTCCAATGATATCTCCAATGTTAAAGTGGGATCATTCAAACGACTACGTGGTGCCCAATTTTGTCGAAAAAGTATTTTTAACAGTTCAAATATGTTTTTTTAGAATTTCTTTGTATTTGATTAATCGTTTATAATTGAATAGACACCCCAATGTTTTTGATTCAAATTTAACCTTAAAATTTTCATTTTTAGAGTTCTGGGTCAGATGATAATCAAGTTGAAGTTGATATAAAAACAGATGAAAATAAATATTTAGTCGGACATACTATAGATGGTCGTGTACTCTATCCAGCTGCAGGATATATTGTATGAACATGATATTTTTTAAATATTTGATGTTTTAATGTTACTTAAGATGCTTTATGATACTTATACTACTTATGCCCATTGGCCATATATACAACAATGATCACAGGATATGCCTTTTTAGAAATCATATGTTTAATTTTAAACAAATATCTAAAAATCTAGGAATTAGCACTATGTAAACCTTACTGTTTAAGAGGTCGTTATACCTGTTATTTATTCATAGTAGAATTACCGAAATTTCACAACACATTGGGAAGAACTTTATCTGTGACAGAAGGTTTTAATTTTTAATGATTAAATTTAAAAAAAAAAAAACTGAAAGTTCTCATACTGATAATTTTAATTGTATTTCTGTTCCCCGAATAACAAAAACGTTATATCACAGATAAAGTTCTTCCCTGTGCGTTGTGAAATTGTGGAATTTTATAATTCTATGAGGAATATATATGGAGTAAGGTAGTTCCTCGCAAGAACAGTTTTTGCTATGTTGCGCATTTTTTAATATAAGGGGGCTAGAGTTAATCCAGTTTGAATTACATTTTAACATCGTAATACTATGGTGATTTGTCAGTGTGTGCAAGGTAAACTAACATAAAGTGAGTAGATGAGTCTAATCAGGCCCGAAATATACCTGTGTGTAGCCTACTAAAAAATTTTTTTAATAATGCAATAGTAAAGTTTTTTTTGTTGATAAAATTAGTATTTTTAAAAAATGAAAAAATATTTTATATCATTAAATTATTTTCAAAAATTAAAATTCAATTACTAAAAAATTTTCAAATTTTTATCCCGGAATCCATGAAAAATCCGAGCACTTAAAATTCTCTAAAAGAGATTGACGGTGCTGTAAATTTGAGGAGTCCAATATAGGCAATATAACAAATGGTTGTGTGTGTATGACTTGTGACTGAGTGTGTGTAACTACACTACACCGTGTCTACGTACTCCACATAAAAGTATGAGTGGAAAAAATAATAAATAGAACAAAAACTGTGAAAATTTGTGTTAAAATGTGAAAATTTGTCATATTTAAAAACATATTATATGGTTTAAATATAGAATTTTAAAAACTAAACCTTAAGAATCCACATAAAAAGAAATCTCTTAAAAAAAAAAAAGATTGAAGTCAGTTTACTTTCAAGGTACAAGAACTTTTCCTGTCAGGGACATTTTTTTACTAAAAAACTAGTCATGTGATCTCAAGCTAAATTTTTTTGAAAATTCTTTTAAGAAATACTTATGAGGAAACTTCTATTGCATTTTAAATCTTTTTTAAAAAAGCATAACCGTTTCTAACTTATGCAACAGATACATAAATAAAATGGAAGATTTAAAATGTATTAAAATAAAAATAGCACTTAAATGACGAAACATTTCCAAGGATCTACAATTATTTATTTTTTAATTAAATTAAAACAGGATAATCGATTTTATAAAAAAAGTGTATTTGGGTCAATTTTTCAATATTTTTTTTTTAGTTTTACCATTGATTTTAAAATATACAGATAAGTCATCATATTGTTAATACTGGAAGCTACTAATAGCTGTCAGTCTAGGTTTGCTGCATCCATTTACATTACGCTTGATATAAACGGATACAACCAACCTAGAGGCTGATAGCAATTAATAGCATAAAATATTTTTTATATTATATAAATCTTTATGTACATATCTTTTTAATTTAAAATCAATGGTTTTACTGAATTAATAATTAGACAGAAAATACGAGTCACTATTTATAATGGCAGTAGACAAAATGTATTCACATGAAATATCATTTTCCAAAAAAGTATATTTTAAGTAAGATCTTTTGGTGATTACTTATAACTTATATACGTACACATGTACCATTTGGTATTAATTTTCTTTGTAAACACATTATGCATTGTTCAATAATTGTAGACATTAGTATGGAAAGCTATTGCAAAATTACAAGGGAAATGGTTTGAAGACGTTCCAGTGATTTTCAAGAATATAAGATTCCTTAGACCTACAGTACTTAATACCGAGGGTACATAAAATCATCCTAAGTCAATTAATTATCAATTAAATATATGCTATTTTTATATCAAGGTAGTGTTCAGTTTAACATTAACATACTCAATGGATCAGGAGAGTTTGAGCTACTAGAAGGAGGGTATTTAACAGTTTCGGGCTCTGTAAAAATATTCACTGAAAGTTCAGCAGAAACTCAATTGGAACATCTAACACCCATTTCGGAACAAATGGATTTGAAAGCTGACGATTTTTACAAGGAGTTGAGACTTCGTGGATATCAGTATAAAGATGAATTTTTAGGTTTTATAGAAGCAAACAGTGAAGGTAAATCCATTTAATAATATTTTAACAATTTATTATTAAGATTTTTTTTAGGTTCAAAAGGTAAAGTTGCGTGGACCGGAAATTGGGTATCGTATATCGATACCCTTTTACAATTTGAACTTATATCTATCAAAACCAGGGAACTACGTTTACCAACTTACATTAAAGAAGTTATAATTGACCCCGTGTACCATAAACAAGTCGCTAAGGGATCGACAGACACTAAAGGTAGTTCATAAAAGCTTAACGTAGGATAAAGTAATTTCATAATTATTTTATTTCACCTGTCTTAGACATTGAAGTTAACTATTTTGGTTATGCTAAAACAACGCAATCGGGTGGGGTCACTATTTCAAATTTGAAAGTGACGCCTGCTCCTTTAAAAAAGAATGCACAACTTCCAGCCACTCTGGAACGTCACACATTTATTCCGTACACGGATACAGTAAGTGTTTACTCAATTCAATAATTATAAGTAAACACCAAAGTGTTATGTTGTGTTTTATTAGTCGAACGATTTAACTACGAAAGAAGTTCTTTACTCTTTGATTGGTTTATTCATGGAAAACATAGGAGTACACTACGTTAAAGCAGCAGAAGTACACAACAAGAGCGTATTGGCATTTGACATTGTTCAGATAATTGAAGCAGAAGCCAATTTTTATGTAAGCAATTACAACAATAAGAACGTTTTTAAGCTATATAAATTGACCTTGACGATAATTTAGGTGGACTATACCGTTCTTTCGAACAAACCAGTTGACATCGAACAAAGCAAACTATCGTCATTAGATATTGAGATTGTTGACTTTAATATCCAAAATGAATCGTTACCTGATGGATACCACTTGATAGTTGCCCACGATGTTCAGTTTGATGCTACTTTATTGGGTAAAATTTCTGCGGCTTTAGCTCCAAGAGGATTTGTTCTTTTGGTTGAAAACATATCTGCTATTGCCTCGTCAACACTGAAATCATATAATCTCCAAACAGTGACTGTTATTGAAAACGAAAATAAGAAGTACTTCCTCCTGAAAAAAGTAACATAATATAGTTATAAAATGCTTCAATGAATTTATTCAATTTAATACTATTTCAGCTTTCTCCTAAATACGAGTACACAATTTTGAATATCGAGGATGAACAGTTTTCATGGGTGGAATCTTTGCAAAAGCAACTAGCTGATATTAAAGAAAATACAAACAAAAAAGTTGTAGTTTATAGTGATAAAAATATCAATGGTGTTCTCGGTCTGTCTAAATGTTTAGTCGAAGAATTTAGTGGTGAAGAAAATCCCATTAGGTAGTAAATTTATTTTAAAACCAAGTTAATTGTTAACTATGATAAATAATAAAATATATATTTCGATTAGATGTATTCTGACAGAGTCTGGCAAAAACTATACTTTGAAAGATTTTGCCCCCCTGCTTGATATCGATTTGTTCTTCAACGTGGAAAGATCTGGAATTTGGGGATCCTATAGACATTTACCAATTGATGTAAAACTTGCTACAAATATTCAAACTGCTGATGCTAAAGTATCGGTGCTTTCCAAAGGTGATCTGACAACACTTCAATGGGTCCAATCTTCAAAGTAGAAACTTATATTACACTTTAAACGGAATAAATTTTAATTATTTTTAATTGTGTCTTGTTTTTAGATATTCCAACAGTTATGACGGCAGTGATTCCATAAAAATATCATATGCTGGTGTTAACAATGTCGATTTAGCATCGGTTTCTTCCATGGTGAATGATTTAATATTTAATTATATTTGTGTACGTTTTATTCAACAGATATTTTTTTTTAGAAAACTGACTTTGGAGTAGAATTTTCCGGTATCAAGTCAAATGGTCAAAAGATAATGGGGTTGGTCAAGACTGGTGCTTTATCAACGACAGTCAATCAGAAAAATGCTATTGTATGGAATGTACCATCAAACTGGACTCTGAGAGAAGCCGCCACTGTCCCATACTCTTACTATGTGGTAAGGTGTTTTAGATAATAAAATCATATTATTTGAGTTTAAATAAATACATTATCAATATGTATTAGGCCACCTACGCTTTAATACACAAAGGAAATTTATCGGAATCCAAAAATGTTTTGGTATTTATTAGTGAAAATAGTGTAAACTATGCAGCTATTTCAATTGCATTATCTCTCAAGTGCAAAGTGTTTGTCGTAGCTGAAACTAATGAACAACTTGAAGTTATTAAAGCCAACTACCCAGAAGTGAGTAATAAAAGGTTTTTTTTTAGAATGAAATGTATTACTGGGTACTTAATATTAAGTTTATATTAAATTAAGGTGAGTCAGGTTTCAACTACAAAGTTTGATTCAAAATTCATTCACACGGTATCAAAGTTAACTCTAAATCAAGGAGTTGATTATGCTATTCTATCCAAATATTGTTCCAGTCGTCTGCCAGAACTGCTTGCCGATGAAGCGAAAATTATCATCACCGAAAATACAGATGTTTCAGTTTTATCAAGTAAATTTTAAAATATTTTTTTTAATTTTTAACACACACGCACTAGCTATGAATCACCGTTTTAAAAAGTAAAATATATAGCAAAATATAGTTAAAATAGGTTAATTAATAAAGTTAACAATTTCTTATAAAGCGCTACAAGTACTAGCTCCGTATTCTTTATTTATCTTTCTATATATTGATTAGTACTTATTAGAAAATGTTTAGTAATTTGTTTCAAAGTCGTTAAAATGTGAAAAAAACATTTAAAAAGTCACTTATAGACAGGTATGTAAATGTATGAACTACGTAATGTAAAATACTGGATGCTAAACAAATTAATAAACCTGGGCTTATTTATTTTTCTTGTAGAACCAATTTATCACGGAACAAATATTATAAGAACTTAATAATTATATTGATTTTAGATTCTCCAAGTGGATTTGGAGTTGTATCAGCCAAATTTGACGATATTCCTATTTTGAATAATTCGTGTGTTGACAGTATTTATTCATTCATTGAATCGAGAATAAAACTTGATGTCATAAAACCTCTGCCGTTCACTATATACCAATATTCTGATGTCGAGTCTGCTTTCAGGTAAATTATAATAATATTTCATGTATTTATTTTATATTAAATTACATTTTTCGTTCATGTAGATCATACGCAAATAATAAGACTGGAAACAAGATAATCGTTGAAGTGACCGGGGAGTCTCCGAGATTGAACTTTGCAGCATACCGACGGGTGTACTTTGATCCCAGCAAAAGTTACATACTTTCAGGTACATTTATTCTAAATGTTATTTGATTGTAAATTTAATCGTGATTGAGTTTAGGTGGTCTTGGTGGATTCGGAATGGAACTTACTGAATGGGCTGTCGAACGGGGGGCGAGAAATATTATTCTCTGCTCTCGGAGTGGAATTCAAACTGGATACCAGAAATATAGAGTGAATATTTGGAAAAACCAAAATATCAAAGTGGAAATCAGCACATTCGACCTGACTACATTGTCGGGAGCTAAGAATACTGTAGCATTAGCCCTCAGCTTAGGACCACTTGGTGGAATTTTCAACTTAGCCGGGGTACTTTTTTTATTGCATTTTAAGTTTACTTTCGATACGTCACTACAGTGTTTCGAACATTATTTATCAATTTAGGTTTTGAGAGACGGAATATTTGAAAACCAAACAGTTGCCAACTTCCAGACTGTGTACAACAGTAAAGTCTTAACTACTAAATATTTAGACGAAGCATCGGAAGGCGCTAGCAAAGATTTGGAATATTTCGTCACATTTTCGTCCATTTCGTGTGGCCGGGGCAACAGAGGGCAAACCAATTACGGTTATGCAAACTCTATCATGGAGAGGATTTCAGAGCAAAGACAAAAACGAGGTTTGCCGGCGGTAAGAATAAATCGTTTTTACTCCACGTTCCATTGTATCACATACATTGTTCACATCAGACATTGGTTTCCAATAGGTGTTGTAGAAACAATGGCTTTATAAATTTTTTTTTTATTTTACAGCAATCTATCCAATGGGGAGGCATCGGGGACGTCGGAATGGCTTATCTATTAACTCGTGGGAACGAAGAAAAAGAAATCAATGGAACTCTGGCCCAAAAAATATCGTCTTGTCTAGCGGCGTTGGATACATTATTAACACAAAGTTCAGCAGTCGTTGCTTCACATGTGATACCAACCAAAAGAAAACTGACAGAAAATTCGAAATCACAATCGCTCACAGAGATCGTTTCCGGAATTATGGGTAAAAAATTTTTGTACAAATTATTAAAAATTAATAGTATTTTAATATTTTATTG